>NC_087203.1:7938781-7951281 GCF_015104395.2 Macrobrachium nipponense
CCAAAACCCCAAAGGTCATCTGCACCCCAGGGACCATAGCCCCCTTTTTCTCCATTGTAGGGGTACCTTTGTAGTACGGTCCTAGATCTAATCTGACAGAAGCCATTAGCAGCTGGTTGCCCTCCAAGTTGAGGAAATTCACACATCTCCGTGAAGTTTGACTGACCTGTTCTAATCCTTCTACTTCACCCCTTTTCCTTACCATTGTTGTTGGACCCTTCCGCATCCGGGACTCTGCCCCCTCACACCTGCCTGACTGATGCCTGACCCCAACTCCTCTCGACCCAAGATAGCCTATTGTACTCTGTCTTTCACCCTTCCTCTACTGGCATTTGATGACCATTTCAGGTAGTTACATAGTTACATGGAGTAACGGTGAAGATGAAATGACCCGAGGAAAATCAATCCAGATGCAACCAGACTCTCCATGAACCAGTATAAATAAAGCCATACTTGGCCTGCCAATTTGCTACAAAACCCTAGCCTCTCCCAGTGGTAGAATGCCCTGGATTCTGCTTTAGCTACTTGACATAGTACTCCTGTCCGGAAGCAGTATCCTGCCTTATGGCACGACCCGCCGCTATCTCCACCCTGTGTTTTGATGCTGAACCAGGCTAGTCTTCTACAAACCTGCACTACCTGCAGACTGGACTCTGTCTAGACATCTGCCCTGACTATCTATCACATACCTTCGTCTATGAAGTTCCTGTAGGACTCCTTGAGTGAGAAGCATTTTCTGTTGATTCCTTGGTGAAGCTTTGCAAGTGACCTACGTCTTTCTGCTGACGCCCTGGCTCTGACTACACCTGTTTAAGCTGTTTTCTCCTATTCCCATTCCTAGTATTCCTTTCCCCATCAGACTCATGCGAGATTGAAACAACTTTGAATTCCTTGTGAAATAAATGATACTAATACACGCTACTGTGCTTTTGCAATTCTCTTTTCATTAACGTAACGGATTAACTCATATATCTCTCACCTTGCTTGTGGCTTTTTTATGTTAGATTTCCATTACTGGTATTCATATTTCAACTCTGATTGCTTTGCAGATTAGTGTACAATGCCCCGTTGTGTGCCTTTTTCTCAAGATCAACAGTACCATTCAACTTATTCTGTCAGTGCCTTCTTGGGTAATTTTCCCCAAGATTCCAGTGAGGCTCTCCCCCGCTTACAGTGCTCCACTACTTAGTGCTGATCATTGTGCTAACTTTGAGTTCTTGATCCATATCACATGTACCTGCGAGATCACTCATGTTAAGTGTTTCTGCTTGCAATTTGGTGGCACATTTGTTTGTTTTTGTGGATAGTAGTATTAATTTCAGGAGTGCCATGGAGCCAGACAGTGCTCCTGTAATTTATATATTTTGATTACCTTATAGAAATTATATTCAATTCGTGGATGAATTACGTTTGCATTCAAGCCTTTTGAAAAGTAACCTTGGGAAGTTCTATTAAGTGCTTCTGTTTTTTTCTGCTCATAGCTTGCATGCTCCCTAATCAGTATAAGCAAGTTTAGCACAATGCATATTTTAGAGGAGAGTCAAAATTTTATGTGTGTAAGCATATGTATAAAAATGCATTCATCATGAGCTGACTGATGTACGTTGATGGAATAACAAGAACAAGTACTACAAACACATGTTCAAAATAAGGTCAATATCAACCGTATGCAGGAAAATCAACAGAATAGGGATACTTTAATCACACAAGTGAATACCCAGCATTAGCTCAATAAGAATACTGTACACGAGTCGGCAGCATGACACGGTCACCAAGGTCTTGTTGCACCAACGTCTGTAAAGACAATAGCTGACCGCGTACTGATATGCAGTGCCGTCGGATACCCGAATAAGAGCTGGAAAACGAAAACTCGAGATACCTTGAGATATTGATGGAAGGATTCAACCAGTCCGTGCAATGCAATAGCTAAGGACAAAGGCAGAGCAATGATTGAAAAGTATCCAGATCTAAAGATGGAAATAAGGAAGCTCTGGAAAGCTGACATGGAAGTAGTCACTGTCGTCCTGGGACCCCTGTCCAAATAAAAATGTTTAGCTGACTACAACAAGGATAATTAGGAAAGTGTAGGATAATTAAGTATAGAGGTATTGGGCGTCAGATCTTCTGGATTCAAATTCGGAGATAAAAGCCTTGCGGGATTAAAAAAAAAACTAATATACTTGATACAAATCTTTTTACATTTTTTTTAACAAATGGGAATTGCAGAATATAGCCTAATTTAGCCAAAGGTGCATAAGATACAAACAGACAGAACATTCTTTACTCCTGACTACACAAAGACCAGCGAGACCCCATTTAATGGGAGTCGTCCTTTCTTGAAATTTGACAGCCATTTATTTAGCAGTTTAGAAGAAGACCAAAGTAACTTTTCCGTACTTCAAGACTCAAGTATATGGTAATCCAATAGTTTCAAAAACTGTTGAAAGTCTAGACGCATATCTAAATATTTCCACACATACACATCAAACTTTATAGCTGCCATAGAATTACGTTCACTCAAAACAAAGTACTATAACTACATCCATTATTAAAAAGCGTAATCTTAGATAATACTGGTTTCACCATAACAAAGATTTATTGCTAACTATGCATGAAACTTGTATTACAATGCTAATATAATCACTGCTTGCTAATCGACAAACAATAATTACTCAACCTTCACGTAGCATCCAAGCTATGAGAAAAATTAGTGATCATTTTTGTTTTCTTTGATCAGATGCACTGCGGCTAACGGACAAATGTGACCAAATTTGGGTTTTAAGAGATAATCATACTACTACATTTTTTATGAGTTCTACGTATCATCGAAGACGATTTAGTAACCTCATCAAGCCATTTAGAACAGTATTAAATTCGTAGTTAGGAAACTTAGGACATCTTGAGCAGTTTGAAACAGTTTGACCTTGTAAGTAATTTCCACTTATGTAAATGATATACGGTCTGTTAGGATGCCAGGAATAAATAATATCCAAGCAGAGAAGAACCTTGTTTGTTGACACTTATCATGTGACGCATACTCTTACTTCCTTGTAAAGGCAGCGCTATTGCTTGACTTTCCATGACGGAAATGAATGATGCAGTATACATGAAATAAAAAAAAAAAATTAATGAGTGAGACAGACAAAGACTGCGGAGAGTGTGGTTATAAGATAAGCTTAATCTCCTGTAGATTGGTTCTCGCACACTACAAACAATATGAGAGGACAGGAGAGCGGAAGGGTGTCGACAGAACAATGTTTCCATGATTCGAAAAATGCATTTGGAATAAGAACAAAAGCGCCTTAACAATAACAGTAAGATTTGTTTTGATGATTAAAATAAATACATTCATGGAAGTTATTACACAAACGTATACAAGTCTCATTGGTATAAGAAAATCCATTCAAGATGACTTCAAGCTGAAATTTCGAATCATTTGTTGAATTTTCTCTTTCTTTTAATTTTTTGCGTTCCTGCCAGTTTCACTGGAACACTGCCAAATATCAATGCTTTCTGGGTCTTTCATAAACTTCGTCTTGCCGGAAAGAATTTTCAAGAGCAAAGATTCGCAGTGGCAGACACACGCAAGCACGCACATAACTGCTCATACACTCACACTCACATATGCATGTATGTATGTGTAGATATCATGGCCCTCTTCCTTCACCAAGTATTCTATAAAAATCCAGAGCTTATACCCTCTGCAAACATACATATCAAACGCTTTCTCGAGTCTCGAGCTGTGTAAACAGCAAATTTGGTCAATTTTGGATGCATTAGGAAAAGGTCACGAAACGAACGTGCTAACACTTCTATAAAAGCAACTTGTCATTAACAAGTCTAAATGATTATTAATTGATCTATTAGCTAATTTCACGTGATATAGCATATAAGTCCAGTAGAAATTGACATAAAAATATCCTAACCCAGACATTTCGTATACCAAAAATTTTGTCTGGGTGTCTTTGAACACCAAAACAAATTCAACCAAAATCAACCTTGGGGAAAACTGTTTTTTAGGCCAAAAACCAAAATGGCCACTAAATTTATCTGAAAGATAAACGTTATGCACTGGCTGGCACCAAGTATCAGAATTCAACATCATAATTGGTAAACATGTTTGAGAGGGTTTATTTTAAGTACATAAAGATCCTAAACTCAATTAAGTACATAAAGATTCTAAACTCAATTAAGTACATAAAGATCCTAAACTTAATGGCCGCTATCAGGATGGCTCTTCATTACAGACTTGAAGACAATCCAGTATTGGCACACTTACTCATATCATCACAAGTCAAATGGTCTGTAACACTTAATCAGAGCTGTTAACACCTTGACTATAATATTTTGTGAACACCTTTGTTCAGAATGAAATGGGAATAAATTTAAAAAAGGGAATAAAATGGAGAATCCCTTACGGAAACTATCATTTGAGCTGGTATCATACTCCACACTTGAGGAACAAATTCTAGAAGATACCAGTCAGTTTGTGCATGCTGAAGTCCAACTAATCCCTACTTTCTATATATATCCACCTATTAATGCATGTCCTTATAGCTTACATTGTCATCTTTCTGTTCACAAATCCCAGGTTAATATATATCGTGTGTGTTTCACCTTGTATTGGAGTTGTGGCAATAGCATGTCAAGGTTGATGTGAAAATTATTGTACAGTAATTGAAACTTAGAATTGTGTTAGAATTGCTTGGATGGTGCACAGCTTTTAACATCTAGTATAGAGCCTGCTAAACAGCTTTTCACTGAGGAGAAATGATAAATTCTTTTGGTGTGGAACTTGGTCAGACATGACCATCAAACAATGTCTGATGAGAGCTGGGAAAACACAGGGAGGTGTAATAAACATCACACACAAGGAGGCAACAAAGGCAAAGTGGTTCCTCTTCCCATGTCATGGCAGAGTTCACTGGGACCCTGGTCAGAACAACATCGAGATGTATGGAGAAATTTCTCTCTAAGATGTAAAGATCACATCAGATTACAACTTTCGTGGCAATATGCAAGCCACTGAAGGTTGAAAGTGACAGCATCCGCATTTCATCTATACCAAAGGCTTCTGGCCAGTGCATATGTAAATGGTCCACCACAGCAAAGTGTATTTACCCATGACTTAGCAATGGTAGCACCTGCTCTTTTTCATGATGATGGGAGCATGCGCAAATCACAGAAATCACAGCTTGCAAAACATCTGATTTAGATGAATCCAGAGGTTTGCGCCAATAATTATAACAAATCAGTTCCAAAAGTCATTGATGGGTGTGTGCTCATCCATCAGATACCTTGGCCTAAGTTTGGAACTATTGGAAATGTCTGTTAACTTTTCATATCAGTTGTTAAACATGGACGGGATGAGCAAGTAGTTGGCTGAGTAATATTTGATAGCTATGAAATCAAAACAACCAAAGATCTTGAACAAAAGCGCAGAAAACTGCACCATACACAAGCTCCAGACATTTTGGTGAGTGTGCAAACACCAGTGCCATGAAACAAGACAGCCTTTCTTGCTAATATGAAGAATAAGCAAAATTTCATCTCACTACCAGTAACACTTCTTGAGGATACCGGCATTCCTGTGAAGCATGCTGGTGAAGAAGGCGATGCAGACGTTGTCATTGTCTACAAGGTTCTTCAGTTAACACAGAAATACAAAAAGGTTTGTGTCCAGACTGAGGATACAGACATTTTGATACTCCTCTTGTACCACCTCTAAGAAAAGGCAACCATCTTCATGGTGACAAGACAACATACAATAGCAATTCATAGCCTCCATCAGTCTTTGGGAATGGAGTTGTGCAAGAGCTTGTTATTTGTGCTCGCTATGTCTGGCTGTGATACCACCTCAGCATTCTTTGGAATGGGCAAATTGAAACATTGAATATTCTTGCATCATCAGCTGAAGTGTGGCAACACATCAGCTGATAAGGAAACCTTTGGCAATGTGTGAGAGAAGTTTGTGGTGTCTTTGTATGGTGGTGCATGGGACAAAAACGTGACTTTGAACATGATGTGCTACTGGAACGTAATTTTTCCCAAGTATGTCCTAGTGTAAAGCGCATGGCCCCCGCAGGTAGAGCCTGCCACTCACTTTTTAAGGGTGCATCATCAAGTGAGCACATGGGAGCACCTGAGCATTACTGAAACAGGAGGAATATGGCTTCAGCATTGAAAATTGGTCAGTTGTACCAATTATCACTGATATAGAGCACCAAATCTCCTACATTCATTGCAAAAGTAATGCACAGTGTGAAAACAGACCCAAACTACTTGAGCTACTTGAGTGCTTCCAAGATACTGATGACAATGTTTAGAATATACTTAATTTCATACTTTCATGCATAGCCATTTGACACACTTTTGCCACAGAGCTCAAAAGTTTCAGGTCATGAAACATGACAATGGTATTTTCCCCTAGAACTTTGAACTCTTTCATCAAAGTATAAATTTCTGCTATAAGATAGCGATATCACTACCAATTCATGATGTTCTGTTGAAAGATTTGATGCCTGTTGCTAGCTTAATTACTGGTATGACTGAGAAACAGTAGATATAAGATTTCAATTGAGCTTGTTTTTTACCGCATGCAGAATTCTGTCTCATAGTGTTTATCTGCTTATTATCATAATCATAGTTTGACAGCAAGGATTCTTTTTTATGATGTTATGCTTAATGATGTATCACATTCTATATTTGTGCTGTTCTTGTTTCACAAAAAGGATAAAACTTCATTATATTATCATCATGAAAAGAAAGACGTGTATATAATTTTTACTTTGCCGATGGCCTTCATTTTGCCTTTATCTTTATTATGGTGTTCAAAGGAGGTGTTTTTGAACCCAATAAATAGCCCTTCACATGTCTGTATTATTTTGTTGGTTATTTGTTCTCGAAAATTGAAAGTTACTGAATGAATAATATCATTATACAGTGCTGGAAATTCCTTATTGTCATGACGAAGACTGCCGTTTTGGAGTTTGGCCTAGAAAACACATTTCCCTAAGGCTGATTTTGGTTGAATTTGTTGCACTTTATTGGCATCAGCATGAAGTGCTTAGTACAAAAAATGACTGTTATACAAAATGTCTGGCTCCATGTCAATTTCTACAGAACTATATGTATTTCTCAATGTTGTGCTAACAAAATCCTTTAGACTTGTTGATCGCCTCTCACCGCTGGTTACGCTGGATTCAACTAGGTCCCGGAAAATGAGCAAAACTGCAAAGAGTGAAAGGTGTCTACGTTACTATCTCCTGATTCCTGACAGAGCTAACATTCATTATATCTGTATTCACTAGCTGTGATTTTGAGGTTGCTGGGATATTCTGTGGTTTGGTGATGTATCTTAGTAATCTTAATGGAGAAATAAACAGATATAAAGTTATTACTATTGTTATTAGTATCAGCTTGAGCTCACAATATGTCCTTTCTTGTGGAACGAATAAAATTACCATGAACTTACCCAAGAAGGTTCCGTAGAATAGAATGTCCAAATATGAAATTAGAGTAAAACACGAGACTGAGTATATTGAAGTACAAAGAAGTGTACATAAATAGAGTTAACATAGTGATAATCTAGTCTTGAATATGGCATTTCTTCTATTACAATTGTCAGCATTCACATGGATGCTATTTAGGACGAAAATTGTACGCTGCTATGTGGTACTTTCAACGGACTTCCACATTTCCTAGCAATGGGACACTGTCCCTTGAAGCTCAGAAATATGGATAGCAGTGCCACTTCTTTGCTGGTATCTTTTAACCAATGAAAATAACAGTGGTTGAATTTCCAGGAAGTTAGTATTATCAAGGAGGCCAGTTCAGGACAAAAAAGCTCTGGCATTTGACAACGCGACCTATGTTCAGGTCAGGTCTGTCAAGCCCAACATTATTTTGCTCATATTATTTCCAATGAGACAATATAATGATTCCCTTTATCCACTTTCTCCTTAGTATTATGACTGTGGTTTTACTGTTCTCATTTCTATCGTTGTTTTTATCTGCGGTCTTGCTATTTCGATCAGCAAGTTAGTTGGTCATTGGTAATAGTAAGAAAGAAAAATCCCAATCAAAATTCTTAATCAGTATAAGAACAGATGCTGGGTATAAGATAAACCAGAAACGATAAAGCGTAGTTTGTACTGAAGCTTTCAGGTTAAAAAATTTCTCAAAAAGAAAAAGGGGGGTGGCGATTGAAACAGCGTCTCGCCTATTTTAAAATCCCACACAGACAGATACGAAACGAATTGCAAACGCAATATTCCTAGAGTGAGATGAAAACACACTGCATAGTAACTTCAAACGCAAATTCCGTGTGAGCTGATCTGTGAATCTGAATGATCAATGACTGTGATTCACAAAGCAACCGATTCTTTTAGAATTCTCAACCCAAGCGATGCTTTATGAATTTTCCATATGAACCAAGGCTGTGGAGCCTCCAAGAGAGCGATCACTCAATACTCCGAACAAGCAACTTCACGTAAAGTTTGGCCGAAAATAAAACTTGAATATCTGTTTATTAACTTTTGCCTTACTTTCGCTGAGATGACATTGAGTGAGTTTTTTAAAAGAATAAATTGGTAAAATATCCAGGCAGCGCAAGATACATAGTAGATATACGTAGAATTTTCCCCAGTAATTAAATGACCTGTTCAAAAATTTTTTTTAGTTCGAGCCATTATTTTGCATAGATTAGTTCACTAATCAGTGTGTCTACTAAATTATTGTAAGGATGTTGCATTATAAAAAAATATGGAGGTCTAAACACTGGAGGCACAAGACTTATTGCCAACTGCCCATCTTAGATTATGTGCCCTAGGTCAGGCCTCTGACTTTTTATGTACTCGGCTGGTGCTTAGTAAAAAAACCTTTTCTCTTCCGTATTTTTGAACAACCAACAGGTCTGGTATTCGAGTAACATTGGTCTTATTAAATAAAATGCCGAAATGTCATGCTGTGTTCGGTTGTTCACCCAATGTGAACAGGCAAGTTGGCAATTTAATTTTTACTTTCCTCTAAGAACAAAGATGGATAAGCCTTTCATAAAGGACCTTTTGAACGCTGATACTGCAAATAGTATAAGTAGAGATCAATTTAAACTGATAGGATAGGAAGGGGAATTTGAGATATGAGCTGCTAAATCAACCAATACCAAGGAATCAGACAAGTATTAAAACATAACCTGTCCCATCACTGGAGATACCCACATCATAAGATTCGATTTTATTAAGAAAAAAAAAAAGAAATAGAAAGTGAATGACTTCATTTCTTTTAGTGGATGTACAATTACAAAAGCGCACACACACATTCCAATCGCTACAGCGAGTAATTACAAAGATTCAGCTCTAACCCAAGTTCATTTGTTTGGTGAAGTTTGTCCATTACATTAAATGTATAATCTAATGTATTTCCTTTATCAATAAGGCAATTTCTATGGTGAGAGACCCATTGGATTTCGCGACTCCAGCACGTGAAAGGTTATTTAAATCATATTTGAATCATGCAATTCCATTAACGTCCAACCTAATATAGTTTTTGGGCCATGGAAAATGAATTTCATTTAAATTACAGATTCATATCAACCAAATGTTTATCAGAATTTTGTACGAGATATCACTAATATACCATTTACAACACCCATCTTTTCTTACCCTATCGCCAAAGAATGAAGAACAAATAAGACAATAAAGGTAATAAAAAAGTAAAATTTTCTGTCCAGGATGTTGACTGAAGTTCTTACGTATCGTTATGAAAAAGAGAGGGACGTGCTCCAAGAACTCAAAATGTTAGTCAGAAAAGCACCCAATGTTAAGGCAACTGCATCAGAATGAACTGTTATTTAGATGATAACACTTACTCCTCAGTAAAATCAGTATAAGGATATTTGCAGAGGATCCCATACATATAGTATAATTCAGTAGATGGCAGCAGCTTAAACCTTAGAAAACATGAAGTACAAGTCTTCTAATGTAAACTAGAAACTAAGTTACAGAATTACCCCATACGAGTTGCCAGAATTGCCTATCATACAAAGGCATCTTTCAACATTTCCATTTGATTTAAAAGACCGAGGTCATCACATCCAATATGCCACTTCCAATTCCAAATTTGCGTGATCAAAGCAACATGACAATAATATGAATCTCGGTCATTGCTATAAAGGTCATTCATATCGTCAAACACACTGAACTTGAATCCTTGGATCTGATTTTAGCGAACAACAGTTCTTCTTTAAGAGATCAGTGAATACATTTTAATATTTCAGTATCAAATAAGAAAAGTCTTTCATTTTTTAGCTCAGTTCAGATAACTGCCCTGAATACTTCAGACTGACATCTTGTTTACCCATCATTTCCTGCAGATTATCTAGACACCACTCAAATTTCTTCAGTCGACACAGTTTACTTGCCACTCCTCTGCACAGACTTCTTTGAAGTGAAACCTGAACTGACAGTGTAGTGGCTGCACCAAGAACATTCTGCCAGCGTCATATCTGTTCCTGCAATGAAGCAATTGGTCAGAGTAACAGGGATTACGGAACCATTGTACAAAACTCTTCTGAGGGTGCTTTGCAGTTGATCATTGTAAGACAAGAGAAGATGTCAAGAGAACGTATACTACCTTAAACAAACATAACAGTGCTATAGTCATTGCCAGCTCCCAGCTAATGCTAAGTAAGTGGAGCAGGCTCCTCTTGGCTATACCTCGCAGGCAGCAAGTCGGAAGCCTTATGCAGATGAGGGAGGAATGGCCCAAAAGACACCTCATTGAAAAATGCTTATGCATAGCATCAATAATAATTCTGGAAACTGTTGTATAAAATGTCGTGCCTTTAAAAGAACTATTTTACGTAAAACTAGAAACTTTGCCAAACGACACAGACAAAGCAGGACCGTGCTCGAGAACACATAATTTCCAAAGGTGGTCCAGAAATGCATTACGCTTAATGGTGGAAGGCTCCACTGAGCCTCGACTAAGGTTATTAAATGCCCCGGAAATTGAATTCCAGAGAGTCTGTGGGAAGTTAGCAGCAAGGAGGAGCGTTCATATTTTCGGCGGTATTTTCCTTTGCTTTTTAAAACTGGATTTATAGATCACTGCTGAAGATCATTAAATAGAAAAAGAACGATCTTTTATACAATTTACAAATGTTCAATGCGCAAATGCAATTCCTATTCTCGAGTGCACACACACAGTATATATATTATATATATATATATATATATATATATATATATATATATATATATATATATATATATATGTATATATATATTTATAGATAAATATATATGTATATATGTGTGTGTTTAGCTTCTCATTGGACGACTGGCTTACGTGCTCGCCCGCCGATTTGGTATCCCGAGTTTGCTCCCCGCTCTACCAAGGAAGAATCAGATGAAATTATTTCTGGTGATAAGAAATTCATTTCTCGATATAATGTGGTTCGGATTCCACAATAAGTTGTAGGTCCCGTTGCTAAGTAATCAATTGGTTCTTAGCCAAGTAGAAATATCTAATCCTTCGGGCCAAACATAGGAGAGCTGTTAATCAGGTCTGGTTAAACTAAGATATACTTACTTTAACTTCTTTTATAATTCAATAATACCTTACATGAAATTATCTGTGTGCAAGAGCAAAATACAGAAATAATTAAAATTTAATACTATATTTAAAAGATACATTTATAATAAGACATGTATTGATGATTGTAAAAACGTATAATTGTCTGTGTACACGTAATTGTGTATAATGCTAAATTTGAGTGCATATGTGTGTGTGCAAATGCTCTATACTAATTGCGGCTCGAGGCTTGTGCTGGGCTGAAGGGACTTTTACATACTACAGTCCAATTTTTTATTCATTATTGAACTTAACATTTGCACTTGCAAAAAGACACACACACATACATACATACATATATATATAATATATATATATATATATATATATATATATAGGATATATATATATATATATATATATATATATATATATATATATATATATATATATATATGATATATAGTATATATATATATATATATATATATATATATATATATATATATATATATATATATATGTGTGTGTGTGTGTGTGTGTGTGTGTTATCGAGGTTCCAGCCTCGGTACAGTTTTAAAAGGGAAAAAAAAAAGATATGTTGGTAGCGATGACCTTGTAGCAGCAAGGCACTGAGGTGACGTTCGTCTCTCTCTCTCTCTCTCTCGTCTCCTATCCTTCTCTCTCTCTCTCATCACACACACACAGTTACCTAAGGTAACTCAATCAGACTCGTGAACTACAAAAATACATTTATTTAAGAACAGATTATTACCTAATAAATCAGGTTCTTAGCAAAATGTTAACTGAAAGGTTAAGTTCAAAATCCAAATAACTCAAATAACCCTGGGGATCGAACTAAACCTGTACACTTCTTTCTCTACAATAACTAACATTAGTTTAGCCATAAAACAAGCAACTAGAAA
>NC_087203.1:7956281-7963781 GCF_015104395.2 Macrobrachium nipponense
GTTTAGGAAAAAGGATGAACAAGATATATACGGTAACAAACGTATTACTAAGTTATTTATTAAATGCAGTCTTTCCCTGAATGTGACACATTATGATTCAAAATTCATGGCGTCCTACCACAGGTGTTGGTCGTCAAGTTCTCTAATGATACTATTTATTGAATTATCTCTGTGTAGTCAGGTACATATGCTCTAGCAAGGATGTCTTTTATTTTTTAAGTTACGGGCCGATCCTGGAAAAGATAAAGATAACTGAAGTCGTGACGTGAGCTTTCGCAAAACGATGTTCCAACGTTTGTCGAGTTCCTACGAGACCACTGCTTCGTAAAACCCAAATTGAACTCCTGTGTAATGGTAGTAATTTTGACGAGTGTGCCATTATGCGCTGCGTGTGTGGCGACTCCCTGTTCTTTGAACAGAGGAGTACTTCATAAGTTTTAAGTAACTGGACTACATATATCTAAACTTCTTAACACAATCATTTCCCAGATCTACAATGATGACGTATCCACGATATTGTGTTTTCTAATTTTTTTCGCTAATATATTATGGTCTACCTTGTCAAAAGCTTTTGCAAAGTCTAGATAAACCACATCTGTTTCATTTCCGCTTTTCATATTTTTGAATATGTTCTCATGGTGGACTAACAGTTGGGTTTGTGTACTTTTTCCGGGTACGAAACCATGTTGTCCTATATTAAACAAATTATTTTTTATTAAATGTTTCATAATATTTTTCTTCATTACCCTTTCATACACTTTCATAATATGTGATGTTAGACTCACAGGCCTATAATTACTTGCTTCTAGTCTTGATCCACTTTTGAAAGTAGGGGTAATATATGCTAATTTGTGCTCATCATAAATCTTGCCTGTATCTACACTTTGTCTTAATAATATTGCAAGTGGCTTTGCGATAGAATGAACTACTTTCTTTAACAAAATAGCAGGAACTCCATCAGGCCCTGCTGCAGCTCCATTTTTAATTTCATTAATAGCCTGCACAATATCAGCTTCATTAATATCTATGTCAGCTAAATATTCACTATTTTCGTCCCTTACTTCTATATCATTATCTTCATTATCTATTCTAGGGGTGAATTCTCTCTTATATCGTTCTGCCAATATGTTGCAAATTTCCTTTTTTTCATTCGTTAATCTCTTCATTCTTAGAGGCCTATTTCTATTCTTCTTTTATTCATCTTTTTCGCGTATGAGTATAATAGTTTGGGGTTTTGCTATTTATTAGGGTTTTTTCTTCCAAGTCCCGTTTTTCATTTTCTTTTGATTGTATAATCTTTTGTTCTGCATTTTCTATCTTACTTTTTAGTTCTATAACTTTCCATGCATTTTTTTCTTTTGCAAGACCTTTTTTCCACTTCCTGATTTTCTGGAACAAGATCCTTCTGTCTCTTGGTATGCATGCCTGATGTTTACTTTTCTTCTTCGGTATATATTTATCCACTATTTTCTCTAATATTTTATATAATATCTCCGTATTTACCCTTATGTCATCACTTACGAAAATGTTATCCCAATCTTTGTTTAATTCTTCATTTATTTCTGACCATTTTATATTTTTACTGTAGAAGTTGTATTTTCCATATCCTTCCCACTTTTTCATTTCTTGCTTATCTCTGTTTTCACTTGCTTTGGAATGGACTGTTAATTCTATGACATTATGGTCTGAAATACTCGCATTATAAACTATTATTTCTTTAACATAATTCATCTCGTTCACAAATACTAGGTCTAAAGTATTTTCCTTTCTTGTTGGCAGGTGATTTATTTGTTGAATGTTGTATTCTAGTAGCATATCTAATAGCTTTTCGAATTGCCTCTTATCTTCTGCACTACTATTACTCTTTTTTTTTATATGTATAAGTACAACCACAATCTCCTATTAGTTCTTTCCAGTCTACGAAAGGAAAGTTGAAGTCTCCAGATAGGAGAATAGTCCAGTCCTTGTGATTTCTACATATATCATCCAATTTTTCTATTATTAAGTCAAACTCTTTAGTATTAGGGGGTCTATATATTACTATGTTCATTAATTTTTCAGATTCAAATTCTACCGCTATTAGTTCACATTCTGAGTTACTATATTTCTCACAGAGAGTAGGGGAAGCAGTCGGTGACGAGGCTATATCAAGTATGCGGGGCGATCACTTCAGCAATATCCTGAATTGCATAAACGCTCAAGACTCCCGAAGGGATGTGGATAACTTCCTTACTGATAACATTCAATTTCATTTTGCAGATCGTATTACGCCAGGTAACATAAGCGATGCCATAAACAGCCTACCTAATAATAAATCGCCCGGCTTCTCTCAGAAGCTTTCAAATTCTGCCATACGATAATCGACATTTTGCTAGCTTCCCTATTCAATGCGTACATAATTCACGAGTTTCTTCCAGATTCCCTACTCTTAGTTCACTTGGTACCAAAAACAAGTTAAAGGATGCAGCTGACCCTGGCAATTACCGACAACCAGTTCTGATTAAAGCAAACCACTCAACCGACACTTGCATCTACATACTGAGAGAATTGCTGAATTACTACCTGTCATCAGCCTCTGCTGTTTTCCTGTGTTTTGTGGATGTGAGAAAAGCATTTGACAGCAAACAACCTGAAGCTCTTCCTGAAGCTGCATAGAAGAGGCGCACACCTATATTTAATTGGCATTTTATATTGCTGGTTCTCCACACAGCAATATTGTCTGTGTCAAATGGGGTAACGTATGGTCGCACACCTTCGGCTCCATAAACGGGCTTCGGCAAGGGGGCATTCTCTCTCCATACCTGTTTAATACGTACACAGATGCCTTGAACGTACACAGATGCCTTGAATGTCAAACTGAACTCACTCCCACGGATGCTCTGTCAATAAAACAATTATAAACAACCTCTGTTACGCCGACGATATGGTTCTGATTTCCCCATCAGTGCAAGGTCTCCAACGACTCATCGACACTTGCCGCCATTATGCAGAGGAATTTGATATCCTATACAACGAAACCAAGATTCAGTGCATGTCGCTGCTCCCGAGATCGCTTAAGCAAATTACAGAACCACAAATTTTCCTCGGAAATCATTGGCTGGAATTCGTGCACGAATTTCTGTATTTGGGTCACATTATCACGGACGACCTAAAAGATACTGCAGACATAGAACAAAGGCATCGTAAACTATATGCAACTGGCAACATGATTGCAAGGAGGTTTGCCTTCTGTCACCGAGACTTGAAACTGCTGCTCTTCCGCTCGTATTGCTACAACATCTATGGGTATTCCCTGTGGACGAACTGCACCAGGGAGACTGAGATCTATCACTGTTGTTCACAATGACATTCTGAGACGCATCACAAACACTCCCCGCTACCGCTCCGCCACACAGATGTTCACAGGAAACCACCTGGACAATTTAAAAATCATTGTAAGGCGAACAATATCCAGTCTGATCACCCGACTGCGAAACAGCAGCAATTCGCTCATACAAAGCATCTTAAGTAGTGAGGCAAGAAGAAGGTCTAAATTGCGGGGAAGATGGGAAAATGAGGCGTTTTTTCCCTAAATGTTTTTGCAAAATGTCATCTGTAGAATCTGTCATTATTATTGTGTTGCTATGACTATTGTCATTACTGGTATTTTGTCTTTTATACTACCTCAGCAAATATGGATATTACAGATTAATCTTTGTTTTTTTATCATCTTATCTTATGTATCTAGACTGTCTATACTTTGTATATTCCATGTATATGGCCTTGAGCTGAAAATAGAATTTTTATTATTATTATTATTATTATTATTATTATTATTAATTATTATTATTATTATTATTATTTCGCCGTATTTAACGCATTTCAGAACGATTTTCTTGCTTCTATTTAGCATAAATTAATGTATAGAAACTCTATTCATATGTGACAAGGTTATTTTCCGTTATATGAAGTGGTTTTAAGTTGAAATATGACTTATATATGTCTTGTTTTGAAATAGACTTAAGTTATATTTTTCATTAATAGATGGTGCCGTTGTCTGGTTATCGGTACTTATTAGCTTAGCACCAAGAGACCCTCATAAAATGCAAACATAACGAATATGCATCTTTTCCTTGTCTCTTTTTAAAAAGTTATGCTTTACTTCACTGTTTGGAAAAATCAGCTGAGGGCACAGACAGGTTTATTTTGCCCTATTTAGCTCGACAAGGATAGTTTTCTTTATATGACGTGCTAAAGCTGAAAAACTTAAATATGTTTTGTTGTGAACTCGATTATTCTTTTGTTCGTTAATAGATGGTGTTCGGAACATGTTTTTTGTGTAAAAACAGATTTCGTTCGTTATTTTCATCCTATTTCATGTTAACAGAAGATTTAAGTATTTATTTTTTATCGGAGTGAAAACAACAGTAAAATGTGTTCTTTCATGGCCAGTATTTTTTATTAAAAAGCATTTATCTCCACTTATTTGCGGTAGAGTTTCATCCATGTTGCTGATGCACGATAATTTATAGTCATTAGCCGTGTGAACATTTTGTTTTCTCACCCTCAGCTACAACTGCAGCTTAAATTTAGCAGTACTATATTTCCTTGCCAATATTTTCTCCATACCAAATAAAGGTGTAATGTAAAAATATACAAGTCCTGTTCTACTTAATTAACATCATTTGTAACATAACTACAGTTATTGTTTTATTATCGTACGATAGCTGAAATGCAAGCAAAACGTTGTTATCAGATTCGATTCGGTTGTTGTAGCAAAACAACTGTTTTCGTTCAGTTGCTTATGGGTGTAGCGTTTAAGCAACGATTCTAACGTTACTAACGATACTTTTATCCTTCTCGTTTGCTTTTTTTTTGTCTTATTTTACTAGAAGATATGATAAATAAAGAGATGGAAGAAACATTAGTATTCTGAAAAAGGTGACTTTTTTTTTCTCATTCTAGGCCAAGCTTTAACAGTAAATTCATCGAATCTGACATTAAAAATTTGTAGAACTACCATGCAGACCATAGTAAATGATTAGGCATATGAAATTCCACATTTTCATTAGTTATTATATATTAGGGCAAAATATCTGGCCGTGGCACTGTCTAAGGCAGTTTCTCAACCTTTTTACCTCAGGGTGCATCTATGAATCAACAGAAACTTTCGGGCGCACCTTTGGTTTTAATATGGACAAAAGACTTATGAAATCTGAATTTATTGTGAAGTTTCAGAAACTTTAGATTGCTGGTACGGTAATACTTTCTTCCTGAGACGATATTTTACATTTTTTCTTGTGCATAGCGTTCAAGCATATTTTAAAATACGTTTTTGTATATGCTGCATATTTTTATTTTCTTTTAATTGTCTTTTTCCTCTCTTATTTCCTTTGGGACTATTATTCCTGTTAGTGCCCTCGGGTCTATAGCAGTTGGTGTTCATAGTGTGCATAATAATAATAATAATAATAATAATAATCAACCAAACAAAAACTTCTTTCAGTTTTCTTCTGAAGATTGAAAAAGAAACCCACAAATTCAATTTGTAACTTGTTTACTTCTAAGTATTTACATTAAGTTTTACTCCACACTCGAGTACTTTCAGGCCCTTCTGTGGCCCATTCTCAAGAGATGTTTGGGATGTTAGCCTGGGTCAAGGCCCAGCAGTCTTCTGGAACTTCTTCTCGTTGTGCTGTCATTTATGTGATGGCTGTTCTGGTTTTCTTGAGAGTTGCCAATCCCCTCTTGTCGCTCTGATATCCTGAGCTGATGGTCAATGGGATTCACCCTTGTGGTAAGGGTGTGGTCACCGAAAGTCTGTTGGGCAGGAAACCTAATCTCCAGGTCAGCAGGGTCAATCTTAGCTTCTTTTAATATCAAAGCTCGGCTTATGGGATCTTCTGAGGTAAAACCTTTGTTTCCTTCAATTACTTTGATCTCTCTGATAAGCGCACCTTCTACTACCCTCCTGTGACTAATTTTGTTGCTTTTGTATATAAGCCTACTGTTTTTGAAATCCATCCTATGGTCATTTTCCCAACAATGTCTAGCTATAGCACTCCCCTGAGAGTTAAGCTGTACTGCCCTTCTATGTTCTTGGACTCTAGTCCTTATTCCCCTACCTGATTCCCCCACATATCTGTCTCCACAATTATTGCAATTGATTATGTATACCCCCGCTACATCATCTGTATTACTGTTTTCTCCTTCCAATTTATTTTTACATACTTTGTTTTTTAAGGTATTATCAAATGTATATACAAATTTATATTGACTTTCTTTCATTTTTGAAGTGATTTGTTTCATTTTAGGCATAAAAGGGAGGGCAACTATTTTCTTGTTTTCTTTATTCCATGTACTCTCTACATTCGCTCTGTAAAATATTTTTCTAGCTTTGTTGAGTGCCCTTTTTCTGAACCATTCCGGGTATGCTAATGCATCGAAGCTTTTATCGATGTAATTTATTTCTTGCTCTATCTTGCAAGGGTCACACGTTCTCATTGCCCTAAGAAATAAACCTGTTAGAACCCCTATTTTTATATCATGACTATGAAAAGAGAAGAAATGAATATATGAGTTTGTATGTGTGGGCTTTCTATATGTGCTGAATTCATATCCTGTTTCTTTTCTTTCTATGAGTATGTCTAAAAAGGGCAGTTTATTATTGTTACTTTTCTCTAAAGTGAACTGGATATTGTTATCAAACTTATTGAGCTCATCTAGAAAAGTTTCTATTTTATTTCCATCCCCTTGCAGAATAGCAAAAATATCATCCACGTATCTCCACCATCCTTGCAGTTTTAAGTTAGGGACATTCACATTAGGAACTAGATTAGTTTCGAAATATTCCATATAGATGTTAGCGAGTATAGGTGATAATGAGGACCCCATAGCTACTCCATATTTTTGTATTTCACGTTTGAGGGACATGTTTACAAACAAAAATATGGAGTAGCTATGGGGTCCTCATTATCACCTAGGCTAACATCCCAAACATCTCTTGAGAATGGGCCACAGAAGGGCCTGAAAGTACTCGAGTGTGGAGTAAAACTTAATGTAAATACTTAGAAGTAAACAAGTTACAAATTGAATTTGTGGGTTTCTTTTTCAATAATAATAATAATAATAATAATAATAATAATAATAATAATAATAATAATAATAATAATAATAATAATAATAATAATAATAATAATAATAATAATAATAATAATTATGAAATAGCAATAATTATGATTATTATTATAATTCGTAGTAGTAGTAGCAGTAATAGGAAAATGATAGATATGTATTCTAAAGCACCCATTTATTTTTTAGATATTATATTTTGCATTTAAGTATCCTAATGAGAAACCTGTGCTTGATGAGAATTAGCAATTTTATGAATGTTAGGCCTTATATGTGATAAACAAACTCTCAACTCTTCATCAATAGATTTGATATTTGAACCGCTTTTACATTTAATGTTAGTTAGTAAAGAAAATTCTTGTTCACAAAGATAAGATGTGGAAAACTGCA
>NC_087203.1:7971281-7973781 GCF_015104395.2 Macrobrachium nipponense
GAATAGAGCCTCTTCATCAGGCTAACCATAAATAAATCAACTCTTGAGATAATAATCTTTCCTCGGATTGTTCAGTGTTATTTTTTGTATATAATAATTGATGGCAAATTTAATAAAAAAAAAAAAAACCTAGACACTTTTCTTCAACAAGAAGTATTTAGAAATTCTGAAAAAAAAAAAATTTGGTAAGTAAGAAAACCTTACCATTATAAAAACACTCAGTAACACTTCTTCCTCTTGCAATTTTCACATTTGCTCTTCTTCTATCCACTAAGCTGCTCCACAGCTCTAAAATGCACACGCCACCAACGCGGGGCTGCATTCTCCTCAGACAAGATCTCTCCATTTGCATAATGTATTCTGAGTTCCATTTGCTAATTAACCCCGCTGGATTTGCTTCCTTCCAATACAACTTCTTTTGCCCATTCAAGTTCTTACTGAAATTTATGTCAGTATTTCTCACATATCCACGACTTCTTATCATCCACAGTGACACCCGCTGCCTAATTCGTTTAATGTGCGACTCGGCGTGGTCATCTCTGTACCATGACAGCCTTAAAGGCTGTCATGGTACAATTACATTCTATTTTTTCATTAGAACTTCCATCTATTACGATACAAGTTATATATATATATATATATATATATATATATATATATATATATATATATATATATATATATATATCTATATATATATATATATATATATGGGGATACAATCCACAATGAAGTAAAATCCTCTTGTAGTTTAAAATATATATTCTTGTACAGGATTAAAGCTTTCGACCATCAACTGTGGTCTTGTTCACTAAATATATATTTTTAAACTACAAGAGGATTTTACTTCATTGTGGATTGTATCCCCATTTACTTAGAGGTACGACATAGTACCTGGCTTCTACATATATATATATATATATATATATATATATATATATATATATATATATATATATATATATATATATATATATATATGTACATATATTTGCAAATATTAACCCACAAATATCATTACATATCTAATTCACAATAACTTGGAAAAGCTTCACCTAAGGGATTTAGGTTATTCCTGAGGTATGGTGAATTGGAAATGAAGTGATAATTAAGGCTAAATATTTATATATTTATAAGAAGATGGCACAGTGTATGTGTCCAATATATATATATATATATATATATATATATATATATATATATATAATATGTATCATATATATGTATACTATATATATATATATATATATATATATATATATATATATATATATATATATATATATATCTATATACACACACAGACACACACACATATATATATATAGATACACACACACACACATACACACACATGTATATATATATATATATATATAATATATATATATATATATATATATATATATATATATATTGACATTTTTCCGACACAGGGTTAGAGAAAAACACAAGTGTTGCTGCTGTAGTCAATACTTTAACTGTTGGATCATGGATTAGCGTCCTGTACAGAATCTTCCACAACGTGAAAACTACACAGAGGGCTCATCAGCAGTGCATTGACCACTTTCAAGACGGCACCATTCACTTCAGTCTCGGACACACTCTGGAACATCCAGAATGTCAGTGACCTTTTCAGTCCACTGCCTCCTTCAGGCAACCTATGCAGGACCTTCTGGGTCTCCCTCTCCTTCCACCAGACATTCCTAAAGCACACACTCTTACTATTAATCTAGTGTACCTCATTCTCTCCACTTCACTATAGCAACCCGAAGCATACTGATCCATATTTTCACCTTTTCTAGTTCCTCGTTGAACGAGTTGTTTACGTGCTTGTCTACCTATTCGGTAGTCCCGAGTTCGATTCCCCACTCTGCCAAAGTGGAATTAGAGCTTTTTTCCCGGTGATTAGAAATGAATTTCTCTATATAATGTGGTTCGGATCCCACAATAAGCTGTAGGCCCGTTGCTACATAAAAATATCTACTAATCCTTCGGGCCAGCCCTAGGACTCGAGAGCTATTCATCAGCTCAGTGGTCTTGTTAAACTAAGATACACTTAACTTTTTTCGCCTTTGCTGACCTTTGCACCACTTCTGCAGACCAAAGGCCCAAACCGACATCCATTCACCAAAGCATCCAACATTCACACTTCTAGCGCCTCAGCGGCGTGATTGGTATGGTATTAGCGTCCAACTTCGGTGGTCGCGGGTTCGATTCTCGGCCATTCCATTGAGGAGTGAGAGATGTGTATTTCTGGTGACAGAAATTCACTCTCGACGTGGTTCGGAAGTCACGTAAAGCCGTTGGTCCCGTTGCTGAATAACCACTGGTTCCATGCAACGTAAAAGCACCATACAAACAAAACAAACAAAACATTCACACTTCACTGACAGACGGGAGAACTGCTCAAGAACCAAGTCCTACATTCCAAATTTTGGAAATACTCCCTGCTACCCTCCTTGCTTTACCTATTTCGTGATTCACCTCTTCTGTCTGC
>NC_087203.1:7986281-7991281 GCF_015104395.2 Macrobrachium nipponense
GAGAAAAACTCCAGTTTGTTCTGTGATTTTGGTTATCTATATGGTTAAAAATAGTTGAGCTCTGTTGTCCATACCTAACTGACCGTTTATATTGCATTAATCTCTGGGGAAGTGATTTTCCTGTAAAACCGATGTAAGATTGGTCAGTCCAGGAATGGGACTTCGTGGACTCCTGTGTCTTTGGGGATTATCTTTTGTTGGACGTTAATCAGGGATTTTGGCTAGGTTATTTGGGTAGGTTAAGGAAAAAGGGTTAGATTTACCGAGGGTCTGGGTCACTGTCTTAATCCTGTCAAGGTGTGGGATTTATATTTTATTGTTGTCTCTCTGGACTTGTCTTGTGGTGGTGGGTAGAAAATTACATTTGCTTTATGAATCACTTTCTCAATGATATGGCCAGGCTACCTTAAAGACAAAAGCTGCTTACGAATTAGTTCAAATTCCTTTCCCAGGAAATCTGGGGAACAAATTCGTAAGGCTTTAAAGAATAGGTTGCTGGATATACCTATCTTGATAGAAATGTCATGATAACTAGAGTAATGAATGTATGAAAGTGAGAATGTTGATTTTCTGTATATGGTAAATTTGTATTCTGTCATGTCTCTAATTAGTAAAACATCAAGAAAAGGAATTTTGTTGTCTGTTTCCCATTCAACTTTAAATTTGACGCTGGGTATTAGTGCCTAGCATCAAATTTAAAGATGAATGGGAGACAGACAACAAAATTCCTTTTCTTAATGTTATAATAATTAGAGACACATCAGAATACAAATGCACCATATACAGAAAACTAACATTCTCACTTTCATACATTCACTACTTTAGTTATCATGACATTTCTATCAAGATAGGTGTAGCCAGGAACCTATTCTTAAGAGACTTACGAATTTGTCCCCAGATTTCTTGGGAAAGGAATTTGAACTAATTTGTAAGCAGCTTTCGTCTTTAGGGTATCCTGCCATGTAATTGAGAAAGCGATTCATAAAGCAAATGCAATTTTCCTACCCATCCCCCTTAAGACAAGACCAGAGAGACACCCAACAATAAAATAAAAATCCCACACCTGGACCAGATTAAGACAATCACCCAGACCCTCGGAAAATCTAACCCTTTTTCCTTTACCTACCCAAATACCCTAGCCATAATCCTCGATTAACATCCAACAAAAAATAATCCCCAAAGACACAGGAGTATATGAAATCCCATTCCTGGACTGTGACCAATCTTACATTGGTTTTACAGGAAAATTACTTCCCCAAAGATTAATACAACATATATGGTCAGTTAGCTGTGGACAACAGAGCTCAACTATTTTTAACCATATAGATAACCATAACCACAGAATAAACTGGAATTTGTCATTCATAATTTATAGCAGCAAATGTTGGTATAAAAGCCAGATGATAGAGTCAGCCTTGATTAAATGAAAATCTCAAAGGGCGCCTGGGATTCAAGTATCATATATGAAATCTTCATTCAACCAACACTTAAAAAGATTAAAGAGGAATTATCAGTGGGGGTGACTTGATAAAACGGCTACCTGTGGATAGATCTCTTGGTATAAATACTGCCTTTTCTGTAACTTTTCTCATTCATTACCTATCTGAAGAGAGAAACAGCAGTCTCTGAAATATAGTACTTACTTTCTAAAATTTGGCATTTTTATGGGATCCTTAGTTTTACAGGGAATTCCGTTGTAACAGAGCATTTTTACAAGTCACGTTCATATACACTCAGTTATAAGTGGAAACACAAAGTATCAGAACAGAAACATTGCCTAAATTCAGTACACCAAATAGAACCTTGTTTCACCAGTGAAAATTAAAATAAGTACCCTATATTTCATTAGAAATAATTTTTCTCTACTGTTTAACATACACATTATTTATTTTTGACATCTTCATTCTAATAAATAAATAATAAATATCCTATCCTAAAATTCCTGTACCTTTAACTCAAAGGAAAACACCTTTTTCCGACCTTTTTAGTCTTTTCCATAGTGCCTTCTAACCCCTCCCCGCCCAACAACAGCGACAACGAAGTAGTTCGTAGGCTTACTCCCCGAGTAAGCGAAAATGCATGCAGGCAGGACTGGGGACAGTTGGTGTCTTTAGTTTACTGCATGCTTCAAAAGCCTTCTAAAAATGTGTGATTTTGCATTATCAAATATAAAAACTTCAAATAATTTTAGATAATAATCTATGTTTTTAACTTTTAAAAACAAAAATCGAAAATTTTGATAAGGAATGCTTTTCAGACATTCGGCAAAATGAGAACATAGATTTCCCAAGATTCACCTCCAAATTATTTTTTCTTGTCATTAGTCGTTCAAAGGTAGAATTTCCGTCTTCCCTCCTTGGCATTCAAGTAAGCCTGAAAAGGCATGACCAACAACCAACTAATTATTCTCTCTCTCTCTCTCTCTCTCTCTCTCTCTCTCCCCAGTTATGAAATAATTTCTGGTTTCTGATAGATTTCGGTTCTTTTTATATTAATTTCCATTCACATCTGTTCCACCAGGTAATTTTCTTTCGCTCTTATTATGTGTATATTTGTGGGAATGGCTACTTACTGCCAGTCTCTCTGTCTGCCTGTCTGTCTGTCTGAAGTGGGCAGCCATCTCCTGTTTTCCTAATAATTTTCTCTTCTACGAACAGTTACTGTCAATGATATGATGATCAATGTGAATGCTTTAAATTACAATCTAATACCCGCTCGCATGTTTGTATATAAATAAAGGAAAAATAATAAAATAAACCGCTTTTTGAAAAAATAAATAAAAGTTAAATTAAGTAGGTCTTACAATATGTTTGATGGTGTAACTGCATAATTCATATACAGTTTATAAAAGACAAAAGAATACTTTTAACTGACGGTTACATCAGCAGCACCAACGAGAATGTTCGACAGGAAACATTTGCCAGAGAGAGAAGGAGGAGGAAGAGGTTTCAGCTGATTTAACAAAATAATTTGAACACATGAACCTTCTTCAATTGGCCATGAAGTGAAATGTTCGGCCTTACTTGGAGCAAAGATCTCTACTTTTATTTACACCTTCTTTTTAACACTTACTACCATTTTTTTCTGTAAGTGTACTAGTTCCAGGATCATTAATAAAGATTCGCACCCTGGTACACTGTAAACAAACGTTGAAAACTTTCTGCGGGCCACCTGGTAATTAATATACCATGGCCCTCCAGGTGAGAATCCCAGACTAAGCAGTGATTCTGGTAGCTACAAGGGATTACCAGCAATCTAATCATAAAAGGGTTGCTGGAAAGACCATGGTCAACCCCTGGTGCTACCTATAATGGCGAAAACATTTATGGTTAAAATTTTTTTAACCATATTATTACATCACAGTGATTCATATAAATTATTCGAGCTACAAATGTCCTTCAATATCTAATTAGCTCTACCTCCGAATTAATATATTTTCATATAAGTAAACCGAAGAAAAATTTTTTAGTTGACAATTATTTCGTCTTCTCATGGGTTCGAACCCACGAGAGGACGAAATTATTTTCAAGTAAAAAATTCCCTTTATTTTACATATATAAAAATATATTCATTCCGAGGAGAGTAAACTATATATATATATATATATATATATATATATATATATATATATATATATATAATATATATATATGTGTGTGTGTGTGTGTTTGTGTGTGTGTATGCATTAAGCTACAAATGTCCTTTAATATATAATTCACTCTACCTCAGAATTAACATATTTTCATATATGATAACTGAAGGGGAATTTTTAGTTGATAATAATTATCAACTTAAAGTTCCCCTCTAGTTGACATATATGAAAATATCTTAATTCTGAGGTAGAGCGAATTAGATATTAAAGGATATTTGTAGCTTAATGCGTATATATGAATCACGGTGATGTGATTAGAATCATATATATATATATATATATATATATATATATATATATATATATATATATATATAAAACAATCACGAAAATTTGGAACGTGATGAATAAAGGGAAAAGCCGCAAAGTAAAGTAAAACAATGGAGTACTGCTGCAAGGCCTTTCAACTCATTGTCCTTTACTAAGCAGCCTGATATAAAACTGAAAGTAAATTTACAAAGAATGCTCGTATATATGACAGATAGGTATTATAAAAGAAAATATGTACCTGGAATCCAACACACCTGGAGAATTAGTAGGCCTACCCAAAACAGGGGTAAAATTTGTGAGGTTTACAAAAGAGTGAGTCCAACTGCTCGGAGGTAGGGACAAGGCAATTAAAAGATTATACAGGGTGGTGACTGACCACAGAAAATGTTATAAAAATATAATTCAATAAATCTCATTTTGCTAAACAATAAAGATTTTTTCCACAAAGTGAACATTTTTACAAAACACATTAAACATACATATACAAAGAAAATACCTTTAAGGTAACTAATTTGCGATTTTATCTTTAAGGTCATTCTTAAACATTTGACTTATACAAGGGTCTAAATAACACAAGCCAGAACTAAGGTTAAAATTTCAATTGGAAGTAAATCTTATAATTGTGGATTCTACAAGACATCTTTTGATCTAGCGATAACTGAACTGCCAGTCCAATTTATTATTTGGCCATTTTCACTTGAATGAATGAATATTGCGTTGGATGTTTGCCCAGTTTCGACAGAATACTTATGCTATTTAATTTTACTTCTAAATCCTTGCTAGATTAGCCGATATAAAAACAGGGGCAGTCCAACCATGCAATTTTATATATTATATTGTTGCTTTCCTTAGGGCCATTTTTTTATTAGCATTCCTTTTAGTGTTTTATCATAGGAGAAAACATAGTTGGCCTTAAAAGATTTTAACAATGATTTTATGGTTTCAAAACCACTAAAATAAGGCAAGCTGAGAATGTTCTTATTAGCTTCTCTCTCCATGTTACTTTCACTATAAAACTTTTTGTGGGCTTTATTATAGCAAATATCTAATATTTGTGAAGGATAATATAAATCTGTCC
>NC_087203.1:7993781-8043781 GCF_015104395.2 Macrobrachium nipponense
ATATATATATATATATATATATATATATATATATATATATATATATATATATATATATATATATATATATATATATATATATATATATATATATATATATATAGTATATATATATATATATACATACATATATCATATAGGTGTGTGTGGGCATGTGTGCGTGTAAAGGAGAACTGATTTAACTGTAAGTATTTAGTGTAACAGAAGGATTGGGAACGGAATGTGATATGACAAGTTTGGAGGTATTAGCTGGTGACAGCAGTTGGGAGTTGAAGAGTCTGGCGAGTCTTAGAGCTTTTGTCATGAGGTCAAAACTGTGAAAGTTAGATAAGAAAGCTCGAGAGAGACTACAATGTAACTCGAGTGGTGCTGATAAAATTTTTATCAGAAGAAAAGACATGATTCAGATTTTTAAATCTTGGTCATGAGAGTTCGGAAAGAGAATATATAGATAAAAAAAATCAACTTTGTTCCGCTCGCGTTTACCACTTCCTGCCTCTCTCTCTCTCTCTCTCTCTCTCTCTCTCTCTCTCTCTCTCTCTCTCTCTCTCTCTCTCTCTCTGTGAATAAACAAATCCAAGTCTATTAGTTTGGGCTTAAATTCTATATTTCCTTAACTGGACGAGACATTTCCAGCGGGGGTTAGTCAGGTACAAGGAAAAAATATTATGTCGCAACTTCCAGGATTTCAGGATTTCAGAAAGGAAAATATACGGGAACACGGCTGGAGATTGGCGAGAGGTTGTGATGACGTCATTGCCATTGTCAAATTGGCAACTTATTACCTTTAATAGTTTATAATTCGTAATTACCTAACCATAACACAACAATAGTGTATATTGAGGTTTAAAGTCAATGTTTTTCATAAATTTGTAAATTGTCCAATAACGAAAAAACTTAATTTTTGCAGCGTTCCTAATTTTGCACCAGGCAAAAATGTGAAATGATATGAAATTATTTTGGGCCAGTATAACACTCAAATCCACACGACATCAATTTAACAAAGTGAATATTAACATGAAAATTCTTAAAGCAAAACCGCCTTTACCATTTGCAGACATCTGGAAACAGGTACATTAAGACTGGTTAAAACGAAGGCAATCAATTACTATTACTATGGACGGGATTGCTTAAGTGTCCAGCATTCCTTACACCCTTTATCCTTCTCTGGGATGTTACCTAGATAGTGACGCCCAAGGGCTTTCGCGGGTCGTTATCTAGGACTCATATTTCTTGGAGGTCATTATTTTTAGGATATTTACAGTCTTTTTGTTTATACTTTTACGGTAATCCTAACGGGCTTGTTCTGAACCGCCGCACAAAGGGTGGATACATACTGGGTTAAAACCCGTGGGGGTCTCTATCTAAGAAAGATTCTCTATTAGTCAGGTTGCTCAATGTCAGATTTTGAGATTACCATTACAGGGCGGATAAAAGCACCAAATTTGGGCAGATTATCCCTCAAGAACTGCTAATTGATATTAGAGTTGGAGCCCTCTTGAATTTTTCCATTTTTATGGCATAAATGCTGAATTTCACTATTTTTGATTTTCATAATAAAATGAAACTATATTCATCTATCTGAGGGAAAATAAGCATTGAGAAAAGATTGAGAAGTGTTTTGAACTAATTGATTGTTATGCAACTGAAAACATGAACCCAATTTTGATTACATGATCAACATTTAAGTATTTGAAATATGGAGGCAGTCTCGGGCAATGATGTCATACCTCAGAGGTCGGACAGGGCATCAATAGGATATTTGTGTTGAACAATGTTGTGCAGAGAGGGGTCTCAGCACCAATAAACCATTTGACCAGGCTCATGAGCAGGAGAACATGATATTGAAAGGCTCGGGGGTGCTGTGGGGCTTACTGAGAACCCTGTGGCCTTTCGACGAAGGATGCTCTCAGGGCCAGAGATGGCACGGCTTCTTACGCAGTTTGAAGGAGAATATCTTGAAGATGATGACTTGGGGATCCTGAAAAACATCAGGCACCATGAGCAGGGTCTCTCAGGACAGAAAACCTTACAGACACAGGTTTCCAGCCTCTCTAATACCATAAAACGAATGGGTGATCCTTTCTTAGATGACTTCCAAGATCTCGCGGTGGGGGTGGTTGACGAAACAAGTCCTTATTTTCAAGAGCAAATTGTTTGCATAAAAATCAGAGATAAACCTTAAGCTTGCAAAGCAACATCCTACACTGACAAATAATTGTGAATGTTTCCTCATCCTGCACTGATTTTTACAGAAACAAAGCTGAAATTCAATATTCCTTTATCATTAGTTTACCTTATTGCTTTTGAATGTGACTAAAGTTTCAAAACATTTAAAACAAATTTACGACAACGAATATGAAAGGCAATCAGAGGATTTGTGATTTGTTTACGTTTCCAGGAAGTCTTTGAGAAAGGACACAATTAAAGTCAACTCTTTATGCTGAATTACGTGATGCGTCCAGCCATCATTTGAAGTTCGAATTTAAAGACAGTAGCAGTAAAATATGAACGTTGTTAATTTTCTTAATGCATTTTGAAGACAATAAATTTACTCCTTGAAATAAATATTATATATCAGCAGTATTTCATACTCTTCCGTAAGACTCCAGTATTTAACCTTGCTTTGCAAGTTTATTACGTTTATATTTTCTTGGGAATAGCTCGCGCAATAAATAATAATAATAATAATAATAATAATAATAATAATAATAATAATAATAATAATAATAATAATAATAAAATAATAATAAAATTTTCTCAAGTATGCGACGAGCAACAAAATATCCTTATCAATACCAAGGTCGACTGACAGTGAGAGAGAGAGAGAGAGAGAGAGAGAGAGAGAGAGAGAGAGAGAGAGAGAGAGAGGCTCTGCTCGAATGCAGAGATGGAAGCATTTTATTTGGAGGATGGGCGATTCTAAGAGCCAGTTAGGGCGGGAGGAGGAAGCACACCTGAACAAAAGACGGCCTTAATGCCATTATTCCATGCTATTAGATACCGTCCAAAGTGAAGGAAACAAAATGGAACAGCATCATTCCCTGCCATTTAACATTTTATCTATTTCAAGCAAATGGGGGAGCAAGTAATACCATTATTCCTTGCCATTAAACGCTCCCTCTCGTGAAGACAACTTAAAGAATACCAAATACATCTCAATGATTCTTAGAGCTATGTGGACGACAAAGGAAAGAGGAGAAGTGATTTAGTTCATACTACGCCCTGTTCTTCTCTGAAAAGAAAATCTCGGAAAGCAAAGCCCATAGCTTTGTAAGACACTGACCTCCACATCGAAAATCAAGAAAAAATGTGGAAGAATATGAGATGAAACATATTTTTTCATTCGGGTTTTGAATGATGTTACAGACGATCTAGTGCACCTATTGACCTGTTAAGCTGTATCATTGTCCGGCCCCCCATCCCACAACTATAGATACGTGAATATTTCATCATCATAGTACTATTATTATTATTTCAGTCAATGAAACCTATACAAGTGGAACAAGCAACGCCATAGGGGCCATTGATTTGTAATTCAAGCTTCCAAAGAATGTTGGTTTCAACATCCCACTGCAGATCCCATACTGCAATAGTAACTGATCATGATTTGGAGCCAGTGATTTTTCCTCGCCCTGAGGGAAACGCGAACCTGCGACATCTGAGTGGCATACCACGACACTAACCACTATACCAGCGGACCCGATAATCAAACTTTACCGGAGGCAACACTCTTGACTAGCAGTGAGTTATCAGATTTTGGGATAACGGCCCTCATTGAGGGGGGAGGGATTACTAGTCACTCATCTCAAGGAAATATAGTCCTGAGAGCCTTTTATTATTATTATTATTATTATTATTATTATTATTATTATTATTATTATTATTATTATTATGTGTATTGGAAACAGACCTCCTTTCGAACATGTTATATAGAAAATAATGGCAGAATTAATAGAATTAATTTCATACAAATTTCTCTCAATTCTTCTAATGACTTGTTTTTCTGTCACACTGGTATTCCTAAGCAGCTGTATGATGTTCATTATGCTGTAGGTCATAAACGAAATTTCGGGCTGGTGTAATTAAAGGCGGTGGGGGATCAGGAACGGGCCGAGGGTCGGCATCAGTTATTCAGGTGTGTCTCGTAGGTCGGGAACAGGATGTAATCATCAGGGGTCAATCTGGTCTATCTTACATTTTTTTCTTTTCCGGTTTCTGTTAAGGGACGTCTACATGTTTCAGCCACCTCGTTTGACCATCATTGGGGCAGGATCGCTGAGTGCAATGAGCTGCTTCGGTTGGATTTGCGGTAATTATTGCAGCAAGTGCCTTGAGGAGTCTGGTACCCCATTTTTCCTTGGGCACTGCTTGTGGCGTCACGTGCGATGTCATCAGGGGAACAGCTTCTGATTCATTCTTATCGGTGATGGTGGAGATCTTCTTGAAGGGCGTCCTGCTAGGTCATCCTCAGGGTAAAAGCCTGTGCTTCGATCACCCTCAGGGTTACTAGGGACGTCCTCAGGATGAGAGTTAACGCTTCTATCATCCTCAGGATCCCTCTGGTGCAACGGTCCTTTTGGGGCGTTGTCTACTGCTCTCCTGATGGTGGTGGGGAGGAGGAAGGTCTCCTGTGTGATGTTCATACTCGGCTTCTCCCTCCCGATGTGCAGCGCTTCTAAGATTCGCAGACGACGTAGATCGGGTGCTTGGTCGATAACCTTGAAGTTGCCGACGATGTCGCAGCGGCGGATTCTTTAATCATGTGTAGTCCTTGCATGATTGAATATTGTTCCTTCCTGCGCATGACAAGAGACCCTCTTGGGAGGCGCATTGACGTCATCCCGATGTAAATTCCGAGGCATCCTTGGGTTGGGCACGCATATCTGTAGATGAAGTTCGTCTTATTCAAGAGATCCTGCGGTGGTGCAATGTTGTTCTTTATGATAAGGCTGCATGTCTTCTTACTCTTGTAGAAGATGATATAGTAGTTGATCTGCTTGCTGCTATCGGTCGGGGAAACGTGGTTCTTGATTATTACCCATGGGGTTCGCTCGTTTTCTGTTCATGTCGAAACAATGGGAGAGAGTTCTCATGACGTAGGCGCTGATGTTGGTGTCCTTGTAACGAGGGAGGAGATCGAAGAGATAAGACAAGCCTTTCACATCCACAGCTGTCTATGTTTTATCATCGAGCACAGCCATGACGGCCGTCTTCCCTTCCTGGACGTCCTGGTCGAACAGAAGGAGGGTTCGTTCGGCACGGGAGATTACACCAAGCCTACGAATCTGAGAATGTGTTTGAACGGTGAGAGCGAATGCCCTGAGCGTTACAGGGACACCACCTGTTCATTATTAAACTTATGGTCACCAGGAGAGAAAATCTTACAAGTTATATTCAACCCAAATATAATGGCTCCACTTTGCGACTTTATCGGCGCCTTGAGCTCTCCACCAAAAAATGGAATAAGGCCCATCTTGAGCATGAATTTCTTTTGCATTGCAAAATGAGTAACATTGTACCAAATTTCATTAAATTATAAATTTATATGTCTTTGCTTTATATTTCAGATTTTTATAAATCCGCCGCTCAGTCTCTTTTAGATATAGAAATTAATTTTAAATCTAAATCTATCACTAGACTGAAGAACTCAGTGTCGACGTCCTCACGTTTATTGTACAATACTTTATCCCTACTTGATGGTTTATATACATCAAGTCTGTTCTAAATAGGAACATTAGGATATTTTCTTCAAGTATAACAGAGGTTCACGAAAGTAAGCTTTTAAAATTAGGTACTAAACAGCCAAGATTCCTTTCTCCAAAAGATGTTGTTTTTAACTACTCTGACTACGTGCTTTCAAAAAAAGAAGACATCATGCTTTCTTTAGGTCTTGACCTCTTCCTACCAAATTTCAAACCTAATTTCTATCACTTTTTTCTACCCTTTAAATGTCTTTTTCATTGCATCTGTAACCTTCCTGCACATACAAATTTAAAAGCAGCCCAGGGTACTATTCAGGGTATATCACACAAAGTATTTTCGTCTTTGACAGCTACTAACTCCTTTCCAGTCTTTAAACAGGGAGACTTTATGATACTTAGGAAACTTTCAAGGAATAATGATATTATACTTTGTAGACCAGATAGGGGCAGGGAGTTGTTATTTCTAACCGTTGTGGCAATATCCAGAAAATGAAACATGATTTATCAGACTCTAGTAAGTTTGTTGAAGTAAGTGAACCTCAGTATAATCTAATTTTTAAAGCAAAAGCTAAATAAACCGCACATTGAAGCAGTTAAATGAAAAGGATATGCTATCTGAGCAGTCATATTAATCACTGTACAGTTCTGGTTCAGCTTTCAGTGTCTTATATGGTCTTCCAAAGGTCCATAAGCCTAATATACCACTCAGACCGATTTTAACAGCTTATAATTACCCCATAGCCAAATTCCTAGTTCCTCTCCTAAGTAATCTTACAAACAACCAGTTTACACTTCAGAATTCCGCCAAATTCATTCCTGAAATTTTTTAACTAGATAGAAATGCGTTCATGGTAAGTTTCGATGTTGAGTCGCTGTTTACAAACGTGCTCCTTAAGAAACAATAGAAGTTATACTTGAGAATCCTTTCCCTACAGAAACTACTATATTCAATGGTTTTGATTTAAATAGTTTTAGAAGCCTCCTTGAACTTGCAGTGATTGATAACCACTTTGTTTTTAACAAAATGTTGTATATACAGGTTGGTGGTATGGCAATGGGGTCACCACTGGGTCCTACATTCGCCAATATATTTATGTGCCACTTAGAACTTTTTCTTAGACAATGCCCAGAGTTATTTCGGCATAGTTTTCATAGAAGATTCGTAGATGACTCGCTTTTATTGTTTAAAGAAAAATTTGTAAGTACTATTCTTCAAAATATTAGATTTACAATGGAAATGGAATTAAATAATCATCTACCTTTCTTAGACAAATATTTCACGTTTTAATGGGAGATTTCTAACATGTTTTCATAGGAAAAAGACGTTCACTGGTTTGGGTCTTAACTTTTTAGTAACTGCTCTATGACATTGAAGCTGAATTCGGTAGACACTTTTATTCAGAGCCTATTCACTGTGTTTATATTTTAAGAATAAGTGTTATCCTTCTGACCTCTTTGACAGAATTGTAAAAAAAAGGTTTTTAAACAATATTTATCAACCCAGTTTATTGTGTCCTTACGTTCCGAAAAAATTTATGTATTTATCATTGCAATATGTAAAAAATGCAGCCTTCAGACGTGAACCGACAACAGCGCTCAACACTTTGTACCTCTATGCTAATTTTAAATTCGTGTTTAACAACCCGTTAACAATAGGCAGACTTTTCAAATTAAAAAACGCCTTTCCGTAGTTGATGCGTTATTTCGTTGTGTATGAGTATACTTGTCCGAAATGTAATTTTGGAAATTGCGTCGGACCGATGCTTACTGAAAGTCTGCATCGATTCCCATAGAGGTGTCATTTATCGCACTGGTTTCATTTTAAAATCAAAAGAATTTTTAGCCATGAGGAACCATTCAAATTCATGTAAAACTGACATTTTGTATAATAATTTAAAATACTCTGTCTAACTACTGATTGACTTTTGCTCCTTCTCGAGTCTCTTTACATCATGAAACTGTCACCTTCCTTAAACAACCAAACTACCTCCACACCCATTACATATTGCCTAACTGCCTATTACTGACATTCTCTCTCTCTCTCTCTCTCTCTCTCTCTCTCTCTCGCTCTCTCTCTCGCTCTCTCTCAGTTTTTTTGTTCCTCTAACATCACCTTTTGATTATGCTGTTCTCCATCAGTTAACAACCAAACCTCTTGACTGTAAGTCCAGCAAAATACTTTCCTTGTTTATTTTTTCAATAATTATTTTTTGTTTTGCTTTTTGATCTCTTATTTCACTGAGTTATGTAGTGCTTTAATTTTTTAGCTTAAAGTCGCTTTGTAGTCTTTAGTTTTCTTTTAGCTTAATGACTGTTATACAAAACTAGATGTCTTATAATTATTAACTTAATTTAACGAACTTCTTAATATTGTAAAAAATCATTATATTTATAGCCCTGGAGATGGGAAAGGATTCCCGGAACGTTAGTTTAAATAAAAATAAGAAATAATCTCCAGTCTTCTCGCTGTCCTGTTCATTATTAAACTCAATCTCACCAGGAGCGAAAATATTACACGTTTTATATATATATATATATAGATATATCATATATATATATATAAATATGTATATATATATATATATAAGATATAGATATAGATATATATATATATATATATATATATATATATATATTGTGATTTCCTGTTCTCGGTGTCTGAAAAATGAGGTAGCTACTTACTGAAACTCTTGAAAGGTCCTGTTAAAGAACAGAATCATAACAAAATTCTCTGACTCTAGAGATTTACTTTAACTAAAATATATTTATACCAAATTACATGAATAAGCAATTTATACCTTAAAGGTGGCAGGGACTCACAATGGTCCAGAAATGAAATGAACTCCGGTTAATTGAAGGTCAATCAAGGCAGGTGGCTGGAATATGGTCCAGGTAGGGAAATGAAATTTAAGCACAGCAAATTAATTAATGGTTCCTGGCTTCTCTTCCAAAGGTTCCAGATTTCTCACAGCTAGGCAGGCAATAGTTGCATCTGCAAATAGACTGCACCTCAAGATCAATAGTAAGGTGACAGACATGGGGAGAAGTGTTAAACACGATTCTCTCTTACTATTTCACATTAAGGTCCACTCACAGGGATATAGAATTACTGGGGCTTACACAGAAGAGAATAATTCGTTGCTTTATTAATTAACTAGTGCTTAGTATGAAACAACAACCGTTACTTCCCGATGTAGCAGACACTAGTCCAAATAGGAATATCCCAATTAGAATTAATATCACTAGTAACAACACAAGGAGAATTATTTACAGCATCGAAAGTGGCAATGGTGAGACTGTGTTACAGTAACCAAAACAGTGAATACAATGCTGAACCAACAGGGAGAAAAGTCGCCATGGAAAAGGAAAAGGATGTACAGACTAGAGGCAAAAACGGTAACTAACTGTACTCGAAATTACTCCATTACAGTACCTGGTTAGCAGAGCTGGTATTGACTTCTTTTGAATGACCGAGACGATGGAGATGGAGCTGCACTATGGAAATAATAGAACACGTGGTGGTCTCCAGAGGAGAGGAGGAACAAAGGGGGGAGATGTGGGAAGGGTTCCCAGGCAAGAGATATGAATGCTGGGACAGCTGAAAAAATTCTTAGGATGTACATCTGTCGTCTTCTCCTTTTATCACCTCGGTTGGAGTGGCCCTATGCCCCTGCATGTTAATCTGTCCAATATGTTCTCTACCCAAGGTCTGCATGGTCACGGCCCCAGCGGGGGTGGCCAGGCTAAGACACCTGTGGAAATAATTTTAAAAGCAGTAAGTTGCAAGAGACAGAAAGTGAGTCACAGGCTACTCAAAGAAAACAGTAGGGCTGATGAGGAAGGGCTACATATAAATGTCTGAACTTCCTACTAAATTTTGCTTGGTTTTGGCTTAAATCCAGACATATATATATCTATATATATATATCTATATATATATAAAGGAGGCAGCAAATCAGGAATAACAGATATTATTCAGTTATACATGGAAAACTAATTTTTACAGGGTTTACACCCGCATGCATACACATACTCAGAGAGAGAGAGAGAGAGAGAGCGAGAGAGAGAGAGAGAGAGAGAGAAATTTTCCATTATATATATATATATATATATATATATATATATATATATATATATATATATATATAATGTGTGTATGTAAATGAATATTTATTTATAAAATATATTTCTAAAGGTAAACCCTTATCCCAAACAAACCTTTCCAGTTTAGTAATTTTTAAAATAGAAAGTCATTCTTCTCAATTTAATCAAAGTATGGCTGGTCTGATTCGCCCATACCACCAATTCTCTCTCTCTCTCTCTCTCTCTCTCTAGGGAATCTACTTTAATTTTCTTTCCTTTTGTAGAGTGAACTACCGAAAGACCTTAATTCCAGGCATGGACCTGGGAGAAGTGCTAATACTCGCCAAAGGCAAAACCAGCTGGGAGGGAGAGACAGGATCAATCACGTGGGCACAGCCATCTTGAATTTAAGCCACGAGGTCCCTATGCCCGGGCGAGATGCCCACTACCACCACCTGGATGCAAGAATCTTCATAATCGGGGAGTTTATAAAAATCCTTGAATCGGCAGGCTGGGTCTCAGAATTCGTTGGACTCTGGTCCAGGACACATGTCTTTCCCCTTCCTTTCTGGAATTGTCCCACCTTAAGCTCGTGGATGTGGGCCGATTATATTTTTTGTGGTGCTATTTCACTTTGGTCACCACCCTCCTTAGCTTGCCCCACTGAAGTACGAGGTACAACTTTCGTGACTTGGTAAAGTGCCAAGTTTTAAAGTTGTTACTCAGTCACATCATTGTTAGACAAAACTGCGATATACCTTCAGTGAGACCTGTATTGCCCTTTTTATTTGTGCTGCTTTAAAGTTGCAAATCATTTAAGTGAAATGTAATGTTAACTGATGAATTGTGAATTACCAGAATTAAGTTCACTTCCAGGCACCCTCTGTGCAACTCCTCGATTCCTTATTTAGACACCTCATTCCAGAAAAGTAATCATAGGTGTTTTTTGATTATAGATTAGGGGTTAGTCAGATGTGGTTTCTGTGCATAAACTTTTATGCAATACTGGCTTTTCCCACTACCTTACAGTGCCCTTTGAAGCCGGCTTCTATTGTGTTTTCCTTGAAGATTATACCACATTCCTTATTCATTGTGTAGTGACGGACTATTATTTTTCCTTGTTATCCAGTCTTATATTAGTTTTATGGTAGATATAATTAAGCAGCCCTTCATCCGTATTAAATTTAATAGATTTTTGCTTGATCTCAAGGCCAGTGATTGATAGTCTCGCGTTGTCCAATAAGTTGCGTTGATCTTCAGTGTATCCTATTGATTTACGAAGATCCCCCAGGTAAATACGTATTAGCTGGCAACCGTACACCAGTTTGCACACAGTGTGCCCTGCAAGATTCTTGCAATTGCGACAATCAGCTGAATAGCGTTTGCTAAAGGTTGCATGTAGAAACGAACCTGTATTAGCGTAAATTCCCCTTATATGAGCACAAGTGAAGCCAGAGTTCCACGGTGTAAAGTAAGTGACAATATATTAATTTATTTATGCTAGAGGACCAAAAGTAACTGCAAATGTGTTAGGTATCGTTAGATCACTTCATGTCAAATTAGTTCATGAGAAGAGAGTTATTAACCTTTATTTCATGGCTAAAGCATAACATCTTTGTATAATTTTCACGATAGGCTATTTAGGAAAAGTTAAAAGTTAGAAGTGTTGGTAAAAGGAATAGTGCCATAATTCCTTCGTCCACGTGTTAGACATAATTTGAAGGTCCCGCATTCTTAGTAGGCAAATTTTAGAGGCGACAATCGACGACCGAAAACCCTGGAATTTTCGTCTCCCTGGAGTTATAGAGGTTAGAAATTCGTTAGGCGAATATATTATTCTGTAAATCTCATCAAGGTGTAAAACTTTGTTCAGATCAAGTGAGCCAACAATTGTGTTTAATATATCCTTTTGTTTAAATTCTTCTCTAGCAATTCATCCGGTAAATCCTACTTTCATTCAAATTATTTCAAGTTCATTCATTTCCAAGCGAGAGGAAATAATCCCAGAAATACTAGGTCGTTTCCCAAAATTAATGTCTCCATAAAGTTTCGTTCAAGCAGTCGCAGGAGATTCAGAGAACACGTGTAAGGTTCGATCATGTGCCCAAATTAGGTCTGATAACGTAACAATAAATTCTTTTAAGGATGTAAAATATTTTTCTAGGCCAAGTATGCATGATAATTTTAAGCAGTTCCCTATACATGAACAATATTCTTTAACCGTCATGGGCGGAAATCATATGAAACCTTACATAAGCTTTTACCATTCCCTCTGAGCGGGTGTTCTGCCAAATTAAACCCCCTCAAAGAGTTGCGTTATCCCTTTACCCAATCCCAGGTTACAATACACAACCATAATTCTCAGATTTAAGTGATGCTCTGGATGTTCCATCATATATTTTATATTTAATTTTCTGAAACTCCTGTTTCATTTTCTAAGCAGTATTAAATACTACGTAAGCCTTGCTATTTTATCAGCATCAGCTAGCTCCAACGATTCTCAGCAAACATTGTTTTAGGCTTGCATTAAACTTTGCGCTAAATCCTATTCCTTTTTAGATACATTATACCCGTTCTTTTGAACATTCCCAAGTCCATTTAGAGACTTACATTTGTTCTTTTGAACATTCTCCATGCTTTTAGAGACGTCATATCCATCCTTTTGAACCCTCAAGTCCATCCAAGACTTCTTATTCACTCACACCCCGGAGTCTTATGAGATTATGAGACACCCTACCTCTAATTTGTTTAGCACAAACCTTGAGCCTTATTCAGACATATTAAATTCAGTCAACCCTAACTTTGAGTCTTATTCAGAGATATCGAACTTTCAGTCTTATTCATACATCGAACGTTAAGTCTTATTCAGACATTTCGAACAGCCACGATGCACTTACCGCAAGCATTTTGAGTCTTTTCAGACACTCTGAGTCTTCTGAGGCACCCGAGCCGTTTTCACGGACAAATTTGAGAATTTTCAGACACCTTGAGTTTTTTCAGACAACCTAGGTCTTCCGAGACACCCTGAGTCTTCCAAACAATCCCAAGTTCCAAGAAACCATCACAGTTATTCTATTCGACCAATTAGGTCACTGGGGTGATGATTGGACTGAGTGTCAATGCTCCCTCACCTGCAAGGGCCAGTTCATACAAGTATCACCTCAAAATGGCTACCAAATCCCAACAAAATGAAGATTTCAAGTACTAAGTGGCCATTGGCAAGGAACTGGGGTTAACAGGACAAGCCCTGTGGGGGGTGGGTCCAAGAGAGAGTAGATTCTGCTAAGGCAAAAAGAGAGGCAGAGAAGGAGGCAGAAAGGGGTAAAAGGAAGAAAGAACGAGCAGAGAAGGAGAAAGAATAGCTCTTAAAGAGAGAGAGAAGAAGTAGAAAGAGCAGAGAGGGAGAAGGAAACAGAGCATCAGCTTGCAATAGCAGCCCAAGGGGGCACAACATAGCCACTCCCACCCCGCATGCGACCCTCAGCAGTGTAGGCTCCCTCATAAGAAAATGGGATGAGGCTGACCCTAAAGCCTGGCTTGACTAAATCGAGAAGGTCCTGATGACATACACGCCCTCTCTTGAAGAAGTATCCCTGATCCTGTTCAAAAACCTTGAAGGAAAAGGTGCCATTGCATTCAATGCTCTTCCCCCTGAGGAGCAAGGAGATCTCACCCCTGTCTACCAAGCCATCACAAAGGCTTTCAAGATAACTCCCAATTAGTGGAGAAATCGTTGGGAGACATGCCCAAAGAGGCAGGCCAAACCTGGTCTGAAATTATCTTCAAAAAGAATCAAGCACTTGAAACTGATAACTAGACTCTCTCTGAGCCATTAAAATGAAGGATGTCCTCGAACTCTTCCAGCTTGAGGATTTCTTCCTTTATGCCCCGCCAGCCCTTGCCACTCATCTATATGATAAAGTGCCTAAGATAGTGGTCGAGTGCTGTCGTTGGGCTGACACTTGGGACAAAGATCATCCTCATCTTAGTTACTAAGGAAGGAAAATATGTACCCCTCCTCACCAGCCTCCTCAAAGTCTCAACAGTAAATCAAGAATGGACACCCCCATAAGAAACCAGTGTGTGCTCATTGTAAAAAGTAGGGCGCCCCATAGAACAGTGATACATAAACACTGCACTGCAGCAGAAGGCACCCATTACACCTAAAAATGGGAATCACTTGACTATGCCCTCCACAGGGGCAGTGTCACATAAAGATTTTAGCCAAAGCTACTGCTTTATGGCCACTCAGCTCACTGGGTAAAGTGCCCTAACAAAACTAGTACCCAAGCTATTGCTTTGGCAGTGACAAACCCAGAAACCTTAGGCCCTCCAGCCAAGGGTCCCATTTCTGTGGCACCTCCAAGAGGTAGCTAACCCGCCCCCCCCCAATCAGGTCACTGCATTCAATGACACTGCTGCACAAATTTCTCTTATAAGAGAAGACGGAATCCCCCATGGAGCTAGAATTGATTGACATAACTTCTTCACGATTGAGAGTATCAATCATGTTAAGATGATATTTTCCACAGTTCAATGAGGGTCAAAAGACCTTATGCTGCACACTTGTTGTAGAAAGCTACATTCCTGGAGGTTATGACAACCTCCTCGGGCACGATTTCTGGTGGCCCCCATGGTGAGATAATCATAGGGTCAAAACTCCTCCCATCATTCATTAGGCATGACTAAGCCTCACAAACCTGCTATCAAGACACTGCCCAGGCTGCCTGAGCAGTGCCAGGCTCCACCCAGTCTGGCCATTGAGCCAGTTCCAAACTTGGTCCCTGTGCCTGACACTGCATTAGTGCCAGTGCCAGAACACTCCTCATATCTCCTTCATGGAGATCCCAGTCTGGGCCACATCTCCCCTCCTGGTTTGGCTCCACTACTAGTGCCGGTGAGAGAGGACAGCCCAGTTTCATTAGGAGCTCCCCAGATTCCCGTGACCACAGCGGAAGCTCACCCAAAGGCGTGGACTCGCAACCCATGCCTGAGTTGGTCACTTTAAATTTCGAGCCTCTCACGACCATTATGACCTTGTCTTTTTCTTCCCAGTCTTCACCAGACAAACCTCGATTAAGGATTCTGCTATCCTTCAACTGGCCAATGAAGTTAAGGAGGTCTGAGGACTTACTGTATCTTGTAAGGAATGCCTCTGTCCCAGCTGTCACAACAACTGGAGCAGTGGGCACTCCCGTAACTTCCTTGAACTTGGTTCCACCAAGGCAAAATCCAAAGTCGACACACCAACCTCCAAGAAATCCATGGAAGAGAGGTCAAAGGCATAGAAGCTCCAAGTAAGCCTGAAAGAGAGTTGATGAACTCTCCTGGTACTCATGCTCATGGCACAGTGCCTCCCTTTTATCTTGGGGACTTGGCACCTCTATCCAGAAGAGAATGCCAGGTTTCTTCTATTACTTCCTCCATATGACATTTAAATTAATTCTTCTTATACTGTTTTCTTTTACCTTTGAGCTACCTGTCTCTCGTAATTCTATGCCTTACTAAGGTACAATCACTCTAAGCTGAGCTCTGTTTATGCAGAGTGCCAAGTGCCAGTATTCTTGCCACATCAGTCATTTGACTTTATGTTTTGCCATCACAAGAAATGGTAAAGTTGAAAATTATATGCCTCAGAGCCTTAAGGCTCTTACCATAAGAGTGCCACCTTTGGTACAGTGCCATATTTCTAGGTACTGGCAGATGTATCTATCGGTGAGAGGGATCTCGCCCTCTGACTTCCTTTTAACATACCCACGGTGTTCTGACGACATGTACTATAGTGCCCTTTTGGGGTTAAAGAGCTAATATAGCCATCACAGAGGCAACTGAATAGAAGTGGAAATCCTTGGCATACTGAGTGTAAATTTCCCCCGTATAATTATTATTTACTCTTATATCTGTCAATTGTTTTCATTTTTCTTTATTTTTATGTACTTGCATAAATAATTCCAAGTCCCTGACTCCAACATCTTTGATTTATGAGCCCCTGGGTTCTCAAGATATAAGCCTATATACGATTAACTCATACTGAATACAGTGCCACTAGGCAGCCAAAGCTAGAGTGCCCCAAATGGCACCGAGTCGTTGCTCACAGGTATCACGGCAACTAACAAAGTCCTCAACTAATTCCGTTGTAATGCCTCCTCAAGGCAATATTAAGCACATGACTAAAAAGTCTTTTACTAATAAGTACATGGAGTATTTTAAATATAACAATACTAACCTCTTGATATTAGGTCAAGTTTATTATGAATAAAGTAAGCATCTTACTTTATGTTATATTCTTTACATGTTACATAATATCACTTTATTTTCTTTTTAAAAAATAAAATTATCCTTGTGTCAGCAGCATAGAATTATTTCTGCGATTAGCATAAATGCTACAATTGGTATTTTGTCTCTTACAATTAATAGTCTACCGAAATTTACGTTAGAGCCTAAGATACCCAAAAGGAAAGTGAAAGAGAAATAAGTAAAGTCGTTAAATGGGTTTGGATGCTGGTAACCATTCTCACCCGGTCTAGGGTGTGAATGCTAACTTGGTTGGGGAGGTCCTAAATGTGAAACCTTTTCCCAAGCAAACCTTCCAGCCTCTAGCCCTTTTATTTAAATAGAAATTAATTCTACTCATTTTGATTCCAGTATAGCGGGTCTCATTCTCCTCTACCACCTTTTCTCTCTCTCTCTCTTTCTCTCTCTCTCTCTCTCTCTCTCTCTTTGGGAGACTACTTTAATCCTTTTTCCTTGTTAGAGTGGACTGACCAGGAGAAATGCTAATCCTCGCCCAAGGCAAAGCCAGCTGGCAAGGCGACACAAGATCGATCATGTGGATGCCGCATGAGATACCCATGACGTACCCATGCCTGGGCGAGATGACCACTACCACCACCTGGATGCAAGAATCTTTATAATCTGTGGATTTTATAAAGACCTTGAATCGGCAGGCTGGCTTTCAGAATTTGCCAGACGCCAGTGCAGGACACTTATCCTTCCAATTGCTTTCTGGAACTGCCCCACCTTACGTAAGTTCGTTGACGTGGGCGTAGTATATTTTTGTGGTGCTGTTTCATTGCCTGGTCCCCATCGCTGGTTCCCCTGCAGCACAACGAACAACTCTCCTAACATGGTAAAGTGCCAAATTTTAAGATTTTTAGTCACATCACTGTTAGCTTATTACTGTTTTCTGTTTCCCTTTCTTGGTGTTATATGCCTGCAGTGAGACTTGTATTTCCCTTTTTATTTATGCTGCTTTAAAGTTGCAAAGCATTTAAGTGAAGTGTAAAGTAAATTGCTGAATTGTGAATTGCCACAATCGAGTTCATTTCCAGTCACCCTCTGTGCAACTCCCCGATTCCTTAATCAGACACCTCATAGGTGTATTCGATTACAGATTAGAAGTTAGTCAGCTGTGGTTCCTGTGCTCAACTTGTGCACAATATTGGCTTTCCCCACTACCTTACAGCACCCTTTGAAGCCGGCTTCTAATGTGTTCTACTTCAAGAATATACTACATTACTTCTTCATTGCGTAGTGAGGGACTATTATTTTTCGTTCTCCCAGTTATGTTTAATAAGTCTTATATTAGTATTAATGCAAATATTATCACTTGAGCAAAAAGAACCCGAGTTTGGCTAATTATCTACCCTTTGAAGCAGGCCTTCAGCCATATTTGATTTAATATGTTTTTGCCTGATCTCAAGGCCAGAGATTGATAATCTTGCTTTGTCCAGAATGTTGCGTTGATCTTCAGTGTATCCCATTGATTTACGAAGATCCCCCACGTAAATAATATATATATATATACATAAATATATATATATATATGTATATATATATATATATATATATATATATATATATATATATATATATATATATATATATATATATATATATATATATATATATATATATATTATATATATATATATATTTGTGTGTGTGTGTGTGTGTGTGTGTGTGTGTGTGACTATAGTTTTTCCTCCTCCTAGAAAACATTTCTTCAGAAGCCAATATGTCTCCTGGTTTCAGCAATCAAAATTAAGATCGGGTTGGTAGTCTTGTACATTGTTTCCATCCGACCCTGGTGCTCTTCAGAGGTAGAGCGACCGATGAGCGACAGTTCAAGAATGAACAACGGACCTTGCAACTGGGGTCCAAGTGTTTTCCACATAAACTCTGGAAACTGACATAGCACTTACATATTAAATGACTAGTAATGTACAAAAGTCATCTAATCTAGTAAAACTGGGCTTATAAGTTATAACACACTTAAAGCTGATCAATTTCGATTAATCCTTGTTTACTCTTAGTATAAATGCATTCATCCCCGTGCTCTTCAAATGCCAACATATTGGAAAAAAAGAAAAGAAGAGACGATATCAATGAACAAAAAACTACACGTAAACAGAAAGGAAAAATGGTGAAGGGAAAACAAAGACTATTCAGCGTCCTGAAGAAACTCAAGCCATTTTCTATTCTTCTTTTGCGTTCCATTACAACTTCTTTTTGCAGAACTTGAACGGGAAAATAAGAAGAGCTGATTGTTAACAGTTTCTGAACTGCAGTCTGCTCTCAAGAAAGCGATCTTCATGACTTCCCGTTTTCTCTCTCTCTCTCTCTCTCTCTCTCTCTCTCTCTCTCTCTCTCTCTCTCGCCAAAATACACGAGGAAAAAGTAGCAATCTTAGGTTTATTGTAAGACTCGCGAGGCACACTTACGGCAACAACTATATTAGATGATTTTGGCAGCAGCTGAGTTTTTCGACTATATATCAAATAAAAATCTAAAAGTTTCATGTTGAACTTATGATTTCAATATTGATTGCATAGCGAACCTCAAATCCCGCAAAAAAAAAAAGGAAAATAAATCTATAAGAAGCTTTAGAACCATCTTCCATTCACGTACTAAGTGCCAGAAATTTGTAGGATCATTGACTGCAGCGTATGTTACTAAATACCACGACTCGTCGTTCCTGTGTGTAGAGGATCCTTAAAGGGGAAGGACCCTGCGCTGACAATAGGAACAATTGACACCCTACTCATAAATTGGCAGCAGCCCTAAGTGACAAAATTATATTCGTTGTGTTAGGCTGAAATAACGAAATATATTAGAAATACAGCTGACTAATTCCATTTATTTGCAAAATGCATATTACTCATCCAGACGTCTACAATGAAACATAGCAATCAGTTCTTTTTATAGGTATCACATTTAAACAGCTGCTATTTTTCATTTTATGAATGTGCTTTCCTTTGGTCAACCAAAATTCAATTTCGTAACATTTGATATCAGTTGCTCTGTCTGCCTCTTTTCATTTAATCCTTTCCAGTTTTACTGTATTATTTTCTCTGTTATTTTCCTGACCATTTCCTCTAAATCGCCTGTCTGACTCTAAACGGCAAGACTGAAACGAAATCTTGACTCGAATCAGTATGATGCGTGCCTTTCTTTGCTCAAAGAAAACTTGATATCTCGGGCTTATTCTTCTCTTCTCATCTCTCTTCTCTCTTCTCTCGTCTCTCTCCCATCCTCTCTCAGAGTTAGGGAAATGCCACAAAAGTACCTATCATACTTATACGGTTTCTATTTGATTAATCTGTCAAATATTGTTCGAGAGGAAATAAAGGAAATTTGAGCTTGTCTTGGCGATATGAAATGATTCTTTCCATGCCAACAGTTCTCTTTCTCACTCGTTCACTCCTTCTACGTACCCCAGCCACGCTCTCTCCTTCTCCACTCCTCCCTCCCCTTTCCCTTCCTCGACTTGTCTCGCTCTCAGAAATTAGGGAGAATGCCAAAGTCTACATCTTGATAGTTTCTATTTGTAAATTTCAAATATTGTTGAAAATAAGGAAATTTATTGTTTGGGATATGATAGATTCTTCCACCAACAGTTTCTCTCTCTCTCTCTCTCTCTCTCTCTCTCTCTCTCTCTCTCTCTCTCTCTCTCTCGGTATTCTTTTATATTATCTGGACTTTGTCGGACTTATAAAAAAAGCAAAACCTTCAGTAAAGTGAAATGCAGAAAAGAGTCAGGAAGTTTTCCTTGACGTTAAACCCTTATCGGCCTCTGTTTTAAAAGGTAGCGTAGTCTAAAAGATATTTCGTGGTTTATCTATCCGTGATAACTTTGTCGAGTCTTACTGAGTAATGAAAGATAAGGGGTTTGAGCGTGATGCCAGCGAATTCTTCTTTATTAACGGTATGTATATTTTCTTTTATCTGAGCCAGTTCTTTCACGTGACAACACAAAAATTCATTCAATATAAACTCCCCTGCCTCAGTCAAACCTTTTCCATACATCTTCCAGATATAATCGGTTAGGGAACTTTAAGTACTAATAATTCTTACACTCGCCTCTATCATCTTTCCCTTTAAACAAAGGAATAATAATCCCTCTCAAGCAATCCTCTGAATCCACTCCCGCCTCTACAGTGACCTTACACATCTCAGTCATCACGGAACCGCTCCCTTCTAAGCCTTTTAAATGTCCTTACATTCTCAGAAGTCACATGGATTCTCAAAATTGTATTATTCCCTATAAGCTTTGCATCATTCAGATCTATCTTGCCGATATCCTCCTCCCCTTTCAACAGTTCTTCGAAATGTTCACTTCATCGACGTGGGATTTCATTCTCTTTCCATAGAATTCCCTATTGGCATCTGCTTAATAGCTTTCACTATTCAATTCTATCGTTGGATCTTTTTCTTACTGAAGGACTTGCTCGTATTCATCCGCAAAATACATTCATCAGGTCCTTCCACTATAAACAATTTGTTTAAGACACTGTTGGCCTATCCGGTAGGAATAAATTCCTTTTTCTACATTGAATGTTGCTTATGAAGTATACAATGCAACCAAAATAAAATTGTAATTTTGTATCTCTATAAGAACAGAATCGACCTATCAACTAACAGAAGCAAAACAAGAAACTGCTCAATTCCTTATTGATATACAAAATATTTACAGTACGTCATGATGATTCTTGCAAACATTATTCACAGCATTTTGACAATGTTAGAACCTACAGCACAAACCTCCACTTTGTCTACATTTACGCTTTAAAGTAGCACATTTATGACAGTTACAGAAGAGTACTTGTTCATATGAAAGATGATTTTCCGATTTATGTACATACATCGAAGTAACATGTTATCCTCCTCATAATATTCATAATCTTCAGGGTCAATTTGAAAAGGAGTCTCAGAAAGCAGAGCACGGACCATGTCCGTTGCAACATAACTTCCTAAAATATGACCCTTTAATACAGAGGTGGTTGGTGGTAACTTGGCTAACGAATTCATTTTGCTATGATGATACATCATAGAGTTCGCTCATAGCTTGACACTGGCAACCTTTATTAATCACCTGGATAAGATAAAACTCAGCTTTCTTGATTTGATGCTTCAGTTCATTCCCCCTACAAATTTTGCCAAATTTAGAGAGATACTGAACAGGATTAGCAGCGAGTGATGCTTATTTTATACCACATTTTCTAGGGTAATTACACCGAGTTAAAAAATGCACAGCTGATATCACTTCACACATGGGTTTACCCAGTTAGAAGGATAATAAATGCGCTGGAATGTGATGCCCAGACTCACGGGTTCCACATCTCATCCACAGTTCTTTAAGACCCAGTTCTTGTAAAACACTGAAATGATGAAGCAATAGGAGAAGAGCAACAGTGTCTGCTGACAAGATAAGTATAATTTGGAAACCACTCTTCACTGATATTACGGTACGATGAAGGATTAAGACATCAGCTACTTCATAATGAAGATTCAGTTGAGGGACAGGTTCTACTTTTCCATGTAAGATACACATTCACTAACATTTTCACCTTGAATGAAGCCTATTACATTTTCTTTAACATTTACATTTTTCTTTGAAATCTCATTTATCTCCTTGGATCAGTATTTGGAGGTATAGCTGATTTTAATTGGATGGCCATAATTTTTCCATTTCAATTGGCAGTTTGGTTGAGCTTGAGGTGTGAATTTTGGGTAAATCTATTGGCTGAACAGTGGTTCTTCGTTTTATTTCAGAATCCTTTATCTTCCCATCACTGTATGCATCAAACACATAACCGATCTGACCTGAGCCATTAAGCATGACATTGTGTCACTGTTGATTATATTTGAACACAAAATGTAACCAGAGGTCTTAGGCTCACTGGTCTTGACTTTATGTACATAAGCCATTGCATAAATAGTACAAGCACATCGTTCATTACCCTTGCCAAAAGAAAAGTTGTAATAATTATCTGTCCTTAATGATTTTTCCAGCTCAGCAGCCAACCAGCTTTGATTTCCCGTCAGCATTGGTCCATCGTCTTGAAATAAGGCGTTGTCAGGGATAACACCATGCTCTAATATTTCATCCATTGTATGACCTCGTGACTGAGCTATGTCAAGGAGTCCTTGGCCATATCCTCCTATTTTGTTAATATTCTTTTTATAATTTTGGCAGCAGAATCATATATCCATTCTCCAGAACCATACAGATGGCTCAGTTATTAAGAAGGTGGCCAGACATAGATTAACCCTTGTCCTGTTCATGTTTTGTTTTGATAATATCTTGAGTATGCTTTAGCCTTTACATAATTGTTTTTAATCAATAGATTTGGCTGTATCTACTCTGTTGTTCACCAGGTTTTGGTGCGAGAACTGAGTTTAATATCTACTGTGCTGTAGAAACAATGTTTAAAGCTCTCTTGAGAGAGCGAACAGACTTTAAATGGCCCCCCCCCCCCCTCCCCCCGCCACCACCTTTTTTTTTTTAGTAGGCATGTCCATATCAAGTTCATTAGACAGAACCATTCATTTACCTTCTGAGTGGAGAAAAACGCAGAGCTTTTCAAGAAAAGCAATTCTGGGCTAAGCTGTCATCTTTAGTCTGTGTGAGTATGGTGGCTTTTATGTAGGGCATGTCTGGGAACCATGTTGTCTTGGAGGTGCCCTAAAAGGTCACTAGTGCAAGTCAACTCATACATAGGGTGCTTGGAGTACCATGATTATTGGTGAAATCTAATCTGCTTTTGATATAGATTGTGGGCAGAAAACTGCCAGCAGTAACACTGCCAGAGGTGACCTGGACCGCATATTTTATGTGATAGTGACTCCTACCATTTAGTAGTGGCGTTTCGTGATGGTTAAACCTAAGGATGGCAGTGGAGTGTGGGCTGCACACTGAAGTTGCTCCCCTGTCAAACCAAACTATGGATAACTGATTCTAAAACATTGCATAATTTACTTACTATGAAGTGTATTATCGTATAAAACCATTGTGCTCATTAGGATTCATAGTCTACAGTTTACATTTTAAATAATAATAGCATAAAAGTGTTTATTCGACTTCAGATTTTCATACGTACTCTGAAACTGATTCATTCTTAGTTGTAACCATCAATTTTTTTACTAGCCCCACACGAGATTGCTTTGTTATTTTTGCATTATTACCGCCTTCCTCTGCAATAAACCAAAATTTATCATCTTTTAGAACCGTTAGATTTATATCAAAATTACTGACTTTTCCTAGTTTGCGGTATAAACAAAAGGCAAAATTCTTATGAATATCCATATTAACGCAAAGGACACAAATTTGGTTATATTTTCTTAGTCGAGTTGAAGGATTAATTCATTTTACTAGTGAGCTTGGTGAGCCTCACTCACGAAGTCCTAATGATGACAATTTGTTTGCTCCCGAACGGACAAATTCTAGATTTTGTTTTTGCATATCTGAAACACTACCACTTCCTCACTAAAGAAAAAAACTTCTGGATATAATCATTTTTGTACCATACATATGCTCCATGTTTTATGAAGCACTGGCAACCCTTGCCTTAATGGCCTGGGTTTGGGACAATATTCTTGTATACTTACAACTCTAATCTTTCCATTATTTAGCGTGTGAAAATTATTCAGTCATTCCTAATAAAAATATTCTGATGTTTGTAAAGCTTCCTATCGCTACTTAAATACCCTTATATTAATGTTATGAGGCTAGGATCTTGGTTTTGATTTTGTTAGAATGTTGGTCTGTTTGAAAGTCAGATTTACAAAAGACCTGTTCTAGTGTACCTGAAGAGGATATCGGCGTCTCCCTAAGGAGAGTAAGTATGGTCCGCGATATCTTTTGAAGATTTCACTTATGGTGTTAGTTTTTACCTGTCATTTCTTCCATTTGGTTATTCTGCTCTGTACAATTGTGAAGTGCATTAAAATAGCCATCTAGGCTAGTTCATTACAGAAATCTAATTTTCAGGGCGGGTAAGTGACATAAAAAGCATCTGAAAATCACAACTTCCAAGGGAAAGATTCAGTTAATCATGTGATGAGAACTTTTAATATATGATACAATGTTATCCAAAGCACTAGCTATTAGCAGATCTGAGAGGTAAATATTTCCAAACAATGAAAAATGATTTTGAATATAGAGAATAATCAGATCTACTTCAACAGACTCGGGGAAGTTTAAATGAGACGGAGAAGGACCTTTGAAGAAGGCCTAGGTAAGGAAAGACGGGTGAGTTGCGAGGGGTGGAATCATCCATATAAGGATGAGTTGGAGAAGATTTCGGGAGGTGGTTAGGAAAAAAACCATAGAGGGTATATACCTGAAGTTGCGATCTTTCTATAAGTAATACATACTTCGGTGGTCTTCCATCAGGGTGGTGATGCAAAGCCTTGCAGCCATTTTTAAAGGTCTGGTAAACTGCAATTGAACAGCGATGAGTGGGATTGTGAGTTCTTTTATCATTATTGTTTAATGAGTAAAAGTGTTTGGCGAATTTTTAGGGCTTAGTGAGTAAGTGTTTAGTGAATGTTTATCAGTAAGTGTTTAGTGAAAGCTTAGTTTAGGGTTTAGTGAATGTTTAATGTGTAAGTATACGGTGAATGTTTACTAAGTGTTAGAGTGAATGTTTAGCGAGTTTTTAGGGTTTAAGTGAATGTTTTATGAATGTTAGTGAATGTTGAATGTGTGAGTATTCAGTGAATGTTTAGTGAGTCTTTAGTGAATGTTAGTGTTAGTAAATGTTTACTGTGTAAGTATTCAGTGAATGTTCTGTTAGTGTATAGGGTTTAATGAATGTTTACTGAGTAAAAATGTAAATGTTTTGTGAGTGTTTAGTTAGCATGTTAGTATTTAGTGAATGTTTAGTGTGTAAGTGAGTGTTTAAGGTTTAGTGAATGTTTTGTGAATGTTTGTGTTAAGTAAGTATTCAGTGAATGTTTAGTGAGTGTTCAGTGAATGTCTTGTGAATGTTAGTGTTTAGTGAATTTTTAATGTGTGTTTATTGAGTGTTTAAAGAGTGATGAGTGGATGTTCATTCACTGTTTGGTGTTTAATGAGCATTTAGGGTTTAGTGAGTATTTAGTTTTAATTTAGTGTTTCGTGTATAGTGAGTGCTTAGTTAATGTTTAGAGTTTTTATTGTATTGTGAGTACTTAGTGAATGTGTATGTATAGTGAGTGCTTAGTGAATGTGTATGTATAGTGAGTGCTTAGTGAATGTTTAGTGAGTGTTGGTGTTTAATGAATGTTTTAGGATTAAGTGAGTGTTTAGTGAATGTTTATTGAGTGTTTGGGGTATAGTGAGTATTTAGTGAGCGTTTAGTGTTTCATGAATGTCTAGTGACCGTTTAGTGTAAAGTGAGTGCCTAGTGAGTGTTCAGTATTTAGTGAATGTTTAGTGTTACTGAGTGTGAGTGTTCAGTGAGTGTTAGTGTATAGTGAGTGTCAGTGTATATTAAGTGTGAGTGTTTAGTGAGTGTAAGTGTATTGTGAATGTTAGTGTTTAGCGATTGTACATTACTGTTTAGTTAGTGCTTAGTGACTGTATGCATAGAGAGTCCTGTAATTTACAGGAAGCATTTATACTAGACCCTGAAAAGATCCAAGAGCAGATGCTTATACCTTGACCACAATGGTTGGAGTGTTTAGGCCAACCTGTTTTTGTAATGTAATTTTTCTTTGTGAAATTGGGTTCATATGATAATAATAGTAAAAATAACGATATTAATAGTAAAAATAATAAGATAATAATAATAGTACAATATATAAAAAATTATAGTAAAATAACAATAGTAATAAAGTATAGTACTATGAGCTGGACCGAGTATTTTTCATATGGCCGCCCGAGGTCACACGCTCGGTAAGGAGATCGCCACTCCAGTGATTGAAGCTCTATGGAAAAAACATAGTTACTTGTGACACCACTGAGGACAGGGAACTGGATTTATCTATCACTCTCTCAAACATATCAGACGTACCTGTACGATAAGAAACTTGGAATGACTTAAATAACCTGGACTTCTCTTATAATATAATCATGAAGCATTGACTGCTGAGTGGAATAAAATTATTACGAAATAATTTCTAAAATGCACACAAGAAAGCTGAAAATTTTAATCCATGTCACTAAAGTACTTTTCCTAAGTCATAAAATATACAAGCTTTTCAGTTACTGGGAAAACCCACATTTGAAGGTAAGTGTAAATATATTTCCAATACAGTAATTCTGAATCAACATACCAGTAGCAGATAACCATGCCTTATAAATTTTCATAATTTACATGTTGCGTCAAATCATTTATGAATATTTATTGCAAAATAAAACAACACGGCGCCTATCTCAGAGGAAATGATTTAACTGAAAATGTGGAGATTCTCTGAATACTGATTATCAAAACGAAAATTGAACGAGAACATAGTGGGTGCCCGAGAATTGTTGCTATTATGGGTTGGATGTGGCGACGAAAAAATGAATAACTCAATGTTTTCGTATTTTCGCTTTGGTGTTTTATATCATCAAAAGTTAGGATACACAGATGTACACACACACACACACACGCGCTATATATATATATATATATATATATATATATATATATATATATATATATATATATATATATATATATATATATATATATATATATATATATAAATGTATAAGTCACGAAGGAAAGTGAAACACTGGAGTAGCTGCAAGATCTTTCGGCTCACGTCATGAGTAACCTTCCCAACCAAGCATAAACATAAGTACAATTTAAGAGGTTTACAAAAAGATTCAGTCCAACTACTCAGGCATAGGGACAAGACAAATAAAGGATAATACAGGGCGGCAACTGACCACATTTAAACCTTTTGTAAACAGAAACTTATTCACAAAACATATTAAACATACAAATACAAAGAAAATATCTATGAGGCAACCAATTTGTATTTAATTTTGTGATTGTATCTTTGAGGTCATTCTTAAACATGTTACAAATACAAGGGTCTAAATGAAATACGACTAATATTAAATTTACACTATTAGCCTTGGCCTGTTTCAAAAGTGAATTTCACAAGTATAACCTCGATATTCTTATATGAGAGACCCTAAATAACACATTAAACCGTATATAGCTTTGTTCTAAAGTAGTGCACAAGGTATCTCCATTTTTAAGCCTCTTTTTGGCCCACTGCCGCTGCACAAATATATATGATAATAATAAAAAAAGATATATATATATATATATATATTATATATATATATATGTGAGTGTGTGTGTGTGTGTATGTGTGTGTGGAAATTGCGGGTGTATTGCATAAAAAATTATGTCATTATCCATTACCATTTAATTGGGCACCAGCACAACCAAAGGCAATGATTACGAAGAAATAAAAGCAAAACCAACAAATTTTGAAAACTGACTAAGAGAATGGGCAAGGAAGTTAGGAAGTCAACGGACCCTACACAGTATCACAGACAAGAAGAAAAATTCGGAATGCTCAAGACTTTATAATGTTAACGTTTTTGTAAATTTCGCAGCGAAAGGTCGATGTATTAATATTCTACCATTTCTGCAGCACACGATTTGACTTAACCGAAGTTTGTCTGTGTACATTAATTACACTGTTGAATGGATTAACTTCTTCATTGATAATGACCAAGTTTGTTTGTGAGAAGTTGCATTTCATTATCAGTAAAGGAATTAATGTAAATAATGTACTAGGATAAACCTCGGTTAAGTAAAATTCTGTTCCACGGAAATAGTAAAATACTACGGCAACAAAGGTTGCAATAATTGTAACGAATAAAATCTAGAAAGAGCTGGCACTAAAGCAAAGTTCAGTAAGAGTTATAGATAAAATAAACTTCTCTCTCTATATTATAATAACAATTGTGTCGATTGCCATATTTTCCATTGCATATCTTTTTAAAGTAAGTCGGAATAATGGTCACTCAAAAATCATATTCGAATTTTGCAAGGAAAGTCGCGAAGAAATCAAGGAAATGTGAGTGAATCAGTCTTCTGATTTTTTTTTCAGACTGGAAAATTACGAAAAACTTATTCATACTAACATATGTTAGCTGGAAAAGTATGAATATAATTCACTGAGTTTTTTTATTTATTTATTGGGGACCCAGGTAAACAACTCAATCTCATGAATTAAAGAGAAATAGAAAGCAATGGGACATGTGAACATACGTAAATTATTCGTCTGAATAACAAACAAACTGATAATGTAATATCAGTTGCAGTAGGTGTCAGGTCTTTACAATTGCCATAAAAAACAAGGAAATTATTTCCTTGTCCTTCATTCACCAAAAATTACGCAAAATTCGACCTTAGGGGTCATTCTTATGTGGTAATATTGCCTAGTTCCTTAGAAATCTTCCTACGTGGCTTCCTGACGTAACATTCCATTACCACCTACTGTTAACTGAGAGCGCAAAGATATTTAGCTTAACGAAGCAAAATTCCATTCCCTACCGCACGCGAACGCAAATATCTTCGTGTCCTGTTAACTGCATCCAGTTGGCAATATAATTTCTAATACACTCATCTCTGTTGCCAGCTACCCACTATCATAGTTAATCTCTCTGTGTCTCTGTCTGTCTGCCTGTCTGTCTGTAAATAAATTCTTCTGTTAAAACAGGATATGTCTGAAGTATAAAAGGCCCATTAAACCGCACTGGTTTAAAACTAAGGACTATAATTCGGTGGACTAACTTCCACCCTTATAAGTAGTGAATGACAGAGGAAGTTACATTTCTAAAATATATAGTGGGAGGTGAAGCTTGGGCTCACCGCTAAGCCGACAATGATTATTGTGTAATAAATCTTTCAAGCAAAGAACTGAACCAGAATCTTAAGTGTGCTTTAGGTTATGGTTTGTCGTATGCCATTAGTAATGAGGTTTCATACACAAGCATCATTTCAGAGATATCCAAACTAGAAAAGAAAAGCACAGGTATATCATCGGCAAAGAATTTAGTTACAGGACTTTTTTTTCGGATTAAGGCAAATACCGAATAAAATAGTGAATTTCCCGAAAAGGTTTATCGACGCAATTCAAGAAACGAAGAAAGATAAAAATTTGCATATTAATAAAGCTGACAAATCCAATTGTTTTGTAGTAATGGAAAAATTTAGTTATGTGGAAAAAATGGAAAACTTATTATCTGACTCTAGCACTTATAAAAAGCTACGGAAAGACCCATTAACGGATGTCATAAAAAGTTTCAATTATAAAATAAAAACTATACTAAAGGCATTCAGTTCAATAAAAAAGAAGTGACGAAGATCGGCCCATCTTTACCTTACATGTACGGATTAATCACCCGTAAAAGAGACTTCCTATTCATCCCATTACCAGTTCAACCGGTTCTATTAGCTATAAACTTTCTAAATATCTAGTTAAACTACTATCACCTTTCCTGGGACCTATTTCAAATTCCCATTTACAAAACTCTGATGATTTCTGTGCTAGACTCTCCCATACTGATTTATCCAGTACTGACAAATGAACCAGTTTTGATGTAACATCTTTATTCTCTAGAGTTCCTATTGAAGACTTACTTCAATATTTATCACAACTTTTGGACGTTCAATGATAAGCTTTATTAACAAATATTTGGTATGGCCATGAGTCACCCTCTTTCGACACTCTTGTCTAATGTTTACATGGAATTTTTAAATCTAAACTTATTCCAAGAAATTTAGTTCCTAAGGTATTTTGGGTATGTAGACGATTGTTTTTGTATCATAAAAGAAAATGTAACTTTCCTTATTTCCTGCTTACAATTAATAATCTTGTACCATCCGTAAAATTCACAACAGAATATAAAGAAAATAATTGTATGCCATTTTTGGACGTCTTAGGTATTAGAAATAACACCAAATTTAATTTTAAAGTATATAGGGAACCAACGAATAACTTGTCATAAAAAATTAAGATGTCAACATTTTCCAGTATGTATCTCTGAGCTCGTAGAATTTGTAGTCCGAAGGTTTTAGAAGATGAGTTTAAAGTTATTAAAAAAATAGGAGATTCATTATGTTACCCTCCATATTTTTTGGAACTGTAGAAATGAAGCAAAAAAGACGTATTATAATCCGATTAGTATCAACAAAGAATTTGAGAATATTCTCTGTGTACAATTTCATCCTAGTTTCATTCCTGCTGTACCTATTTCAAAATCTATTTATATTAACTTGGTATTTAAATACGATAATATTTTGAAGAATAAACTAATTAAGAATAGCTTCCAAACTCAAACAATGTTTTATACAGTATCCCTTTTAAAGAATGTGATAAGGTTTTCGTTGGGCAGACTTCTAAAGGGCTAAATGTACGATGTTCTCAGCACAAATATGCCATTTCAAGAGGATTAACTAATAACGGCATTGCGGATCATTGGCTTCAGACTGGCCGTGCAACAGGGATAATTCCTCGATAATCTGCAGGGTCAAAGATCACCGAAAAAGGAACCTGTTAGAGACCATCTTTATCGAAGGGACGTCAACAAGGAATTTGAATCTCCATCCAAGATTGTACTTTGATCCTCTTTCCTTATCTCTTTTGCTTAAACATGCCGCCCAGATTAATAAACTGTAAACCCGACACCTCTTTCTCTTTTTGTATATAAAAGCCTGTCAACTTCTTTTATATTCAGTGTGAACTTGAAAATATAGAATATACTGCGAAAGTATACTTGTTCCAAGTCCCTGTTTCACTCTCCTTTCTATCGTGTATTTAATGACATTCTCAAGTATGCGTTCCTTCGTGATACATTGTATATATATATGTATATATGTATATATATATATATATATATATATATATATATATATATATATATATATATGTATATATATATCATATATATATATATATATATATATATATATATATATATATATATATATATACACTGTATATGTATGTATGTAGGTATATATGTATATGAGTATCTGTCTGTCTGTGTGCATATCTATGTTTATGTGTGCACACATAAATACAAATGATTTTCGCAATTGTTGCTTGGCAGACCACTTGAAGTAACAATTTCAAAAGGCAGATGAGCTCTTCTAGGACTTTTTCAGGGTATTTTGAATATAGATTTTTCCGGTGACGTATTATGAATACAAACACTTCCGTGTTGACATTCTCTCTCTCTCTCTCTCTCTCTCTCTCTCTCTCTCTCTCTCTCTCTCCATCGTTCACACGACCATAGAAATCCAGCGGAAAATCATCTTCCTTTGCTTACCGTCACAAGACAGTGGTGTCGCTGCCATCTGTCTGTATTTTATGACCTGAAAGTCTAAAATTTCTTCTGGTTTGCAGTTAACTCAGCTCCGTCAACTCTCTCTCTCTCTCTCTCTCTCTCTCTCTCTCTCTCTCTCTCTCTCTCTCTCTCTCTCTCTGTCAGTTTCTCCTCTACTATCTCAAGAAGGGAAAATCTTGAGAAAGGTAAACTTGCGAGAGAAATGCAAGCAAACCTTGAGGCTCGATGATTTTAGTCTCTTTTCATTTCAGCTCCAGTATAGTTATACTCCAAAAGTTTTCCTCTTTCCTCTTCCATTATATATAAACGAGGAAGTTTAACATGAGATATGAAGATTTCTGTCGCGAAGATTCATAGCTAACGAATAGCATTTATAGATTTTCATGTTCATGCAGCTTACATATAATGTGGAGAGCACTTTCTCAAGAATAGATTACTTTCACGTGAAGCACATTTTAACTGACACAAAGAATAGAAAGATATAAGAAAAAGAAATATCATCTTTGAGAGAATACAGGTATAAGGTGGGTCTCAGTAAACCAAAGGACGGATCCTATATTCATATACATACACATACGCACAAGTGGGCACTAACCCACACACATTATACATATACACACACACATATATATATATATATATATATATATATATATACATATATATATATAAGTATATATATATATATATATATATATATATATATATATATATATATATATATATACATACACACACACACACACACATATATATATACATATATATATATATATATATATATATATATATATATATATATATATATATATATATATATATGTGTGTGTGTGTGTGTGTGTATATATATATATATATATATATATATATATATATATATATATATATATATCACTTTCTAAATAGGGATACCTTAACGTGGTGAAAGGGTTTGTGTATCACCACGATCAGCAAAGCTGTACTAGTCAATGCTACCCATACTCTCGCATAATCACCAATCCGCAGTGGCCAGCATGGTGATGGAAAACTGGCCAACAGCCCTATCTCGGCCCCGAGTCCCCAGCGGCAGTTGAACACTACCCACGGTGGCGGGGAGGTACGTCCTACTGCAGGGGGTGGTAAAAATCTTTGGACTAGACTAGGCGACCTTTGGAAACTGAACCTTGCAACGTACAGTAAGTTCCAGAAGTGAAGCAACAAATTTCAGAGGATTTCGTTCGAAATTCACTAACTGGCAACTACAACTAGTAGCTGAAAAACTTTTTTTTTTCTACAGTGAAAGCTCTATCAAGCAAAATAAAGCTAACATATGATGCGCAAATATCAAATCTATGATATTTATAACAATCATAAGAAGAAATTACGTTAATATTAATTATTTTAAAGTATATTAATTACTTCAAACTTTAGAAACGAAACAATTTGAAACTTTTGTTCAACACAGGATTACCAACATTACCAATGTATATATATTTCGAGCAATGTGGAAAAAAATATTTAATAGCATAGTGTATTGTAAATTATTTTAGCGAAGATGTATAAAACCATGCAAGCATTAATAGAATGTAAAGGGAAAAATCTCTGCGACATTAAACATAATCAACCATGAATGCACCTAGATTCAACAGGGAAGTTGGGTGTGGTTGGTTGTTCTGATTCTAGCTTCTAGGACCGAACATAAAACATCATCTTCGAGAAAGGCTCTAACTGCTTCTGCTCAGGGCTGCCGAACTGTGGAAATGACGTCACTAATACGGCTTATCTTGTCCACATTGTAATTAGGTGTGGAGTGTGGAATCCACACGTAAAAATTTCCATTCTTTTTACTTACAAAGCGCATGCTAGTTAAAGTCTAATAATAAGTTATGAAAAATGTTTGCTATTCTATTTTATAAGTCTCACACACAAATATCTTTAAAAATAAATATTTAGTATTATCATTTTTAATTTGTGGGTGCGTTTGGATGTTTATCAGATGCATGACCTGACCGTTGATTCATGTGCAAACCAAGACTTAGAATATAAGCTAGATCTTGACCGTACGAACTGGCTGGCTCCAGCTCCAACCAGCCTCAGTTACCTATTCAAAATTATTTTTAATCTTGTCCTCAACAAAATCTACATTTATTCTTTTTCATGATACTAGCGAGTATTCATATTTTGCTAGTGTTGATGTTATATTTTCTTGAAAAATTTGTGAATTATATACATACATTCATACTGCTATTTGGTACCAAATTATTTTTCAGCGAAGCACTTTACAGCTTTGCAATACGGATTGTAATTTTTGCATGAGAAAATTATTACTGTGCCTGTATAATCAGTTTGATTATTCTACAACTACAGTGACATGAACTTTTGAAAGGAACGGGTTTTAATGATATCATAACTTTAATTCGTATAACGTAAGATCTTAGCAGAAATCATAGGCCTAGTTTACCAGTATAGATAATAGCGCTCATGATTTCGGTGTCAGTTGATATTGCCCTAAATGAATGACTATGTGTATAACAACGGTAAACGTAAGAAATTATATAATGCAGTGGCAATGAAATCTTCATGTAAAATAAATGGTTCAGTACATTAGCCTATAGTTCCAGGATACGTTGCCAGTTTACTTTTCTCTAAAGAATAAGATAGCTATAACACTGGTGCTTACTGTTACATTTCCAGCTTCAAAATATTCTTTAGGAAAGTTAATGTAATTATGCAATTGCAATGATACAATACAGTGATAATTATTTTTTTGAGTTCACGTGCGAGTATATAACCAATAGTGTTAGTTAGCCCAAGATATAGGTCTAGTCATTATATTTATATCAGTACTGTCAGATTGACCATCATGATAAATTCCTCGATATATTTCATTACGACGATGTGATGCTTTATTATATATATATATATATATATATATATATATATATATATAAATATATATATATATACATATATATGTGTGTGTGTGTGTGTATATCGAGCTACAATGTCCTTTAATATCTAATTCGCTCGTTCTACCTCGGAATTAATATATTTTCATATATGCTTAACCGAAGGGGAATTTTTTCTCGATAATAGACTTGCATGGTCCCGGGCGCGTCTTGCCATGGTGTAGTAGGTAAAAGCTTCACTGACGTTCCTGGATTTGAAAGGCTCCATGGGTTCGCACCCGGGTCCAGGCAAGTCTATTATCGATAAAAAACTCCCCTTAGGTTAAGCATATATGAAAATATATTAATTCCGAGGTAGAGCGAATTAGATATTAAAGGACATTGTAGCTCGATATATGTATATGAATCACGGAAATGTGATATGACTTATATATATATTATATATATATATATATATATATATATATATATATGTATATATATATATGCATATTGCATTCTAGTACAGTATATTTATTTAACTTATTGTAATAACTATAAACTTGCTGTAAAAGACCTATATTACTTTTTCATCGTCAAATTAAATAAGTTTCATTCCAGTTTTTCATCATCAAATTAAAGAAGTATCGACTGTTGTTGAGAAGTTTTGTTTCTTTTAGCCTCTCGTCAAAAACACTAGAATAAAAGTCAAACTAGATGTTTAAACAATATGAACTAAAAACGGAAAGGGGCAGTGTCTATCCTAATTTATCAGTTAAAAAAAATAAAAAATAAAATCTTGGTAGTATATCACGATAAACAACTTATAACATTCCTCCAAGTTCCAACCACTACATCGATAAAGTCGAATATATTGCATAACTGGCAACTGTGTGATACCGAAGGTGGATTTCCTTAGTGTGGAAATCTGGCAGTCCTGCTTCTGCTACCTTCAGGTGACAAGGTCTAGTTCCGGGCATAGCAAGGCTTACAATGCAGGGCCACTGTCTTTATTTAGGCAAAGATAGAACCATCAGGACCGACACCAGGACCTGTCCTTGCATCTGGGAAACAGACTCGCTATATAAAAAATAAGAAAGACGGTCGCAAGCAACCAGAACACCTATAAAATCACCACCTGGTTAAGTAGGGAGACGACAAACCCCAACCACCCCTCCCCCCCTCTACCTCTACCTCTACCCACAATCCTAACTCCACCTTTTTTACTTCAACCTTTTACCTCAAATCTTCCAATCATATTCCAACCGTGAAATTTAAGACTGAATTTGCGTAAGTGGGCGTATCATAAGGGAGTGATATCACCCAAATTCATATTTCCACGGGCAACCAGTAATCAGTTCGATCCAGTCAAGCATTATTGTATAATGGAAATTTATGAGTTTTTTGGGGATATATATATTCACACACACACACACACACACACACATATATATATATATATATATATATATATATATATATATATATATATATATATATATATATATAAAGAAGCACCCGAGCATAACCAATAGGCCTAGTGCTCGATTCTTAAAACGGGCCTCGGGTTATTCCTGACTAAATAAAAATGTCCTGAGAGAGAGAGAGAGAGAGAGAGAGAGAGAGAGAGAGAGAGAGAGAGAGAGCATAGCATAACAGGAGATACTCGAATTAAAATAATGCTCGCCAAGCATATTCACACACCGGATCGTATGGACAAGAATAGTCTCACTTATGCACTGGAAAATAAATGTGGAAACCTACAAAAATACTTGTTTGATGCGACCCTGAACGCAATTCCACTTGCAAAAATGTGCACAATTGAGGAATTCGATGAAATTATTATCTAACAAGCTGGAAAATATAGTTCCTTGATTCTTGAAATAGGCCTAAACATGTAGCCAATGCTAAACGCGCATATAACTTGGATTTCGTTTTTTTTTTTTTTTTTTACACTAACTTGTCTTATTTATATTTCATTTAATCAGATGCTAAACTTCTCTGTGCTTTATCAAAAGAAATCATAATAACTTTCGATATAACACTATAAAAGTCGAGAGTTAATTTACAAATCATATTAGGCCAATGCTTACGCACTCTGTTCCTGCTGCCACTCTATGGTGAACACTTGATATCACACATTGAGAGCCGCAGATGTTTCTATGGGGAATTTTTTTTCTTTTAATAAACAATTGTTGAACTAATATTGATCATTCATTGGGGAAATACTTTTTGTGCTTATACAGCTAATCACTGATAAGTATTATCTGATAAAGAGGATGACAATAATTGGAATAAAATATACTAACTGGCAACCCCACGAGTTTCTAATGAAGTATGATCAATTCTGAGATGTGTCGCTTCACTTCTGGAACTTACTGTACAATGTCAGGACTCTGTCTAGGGAAGATCTGACTGTGTTACTTGAAGAGTGAAAGAAATAAATTGGGATATAATAGAATTAAGTGAAAATAGAAGAAAAGAGGGTAATGTATTTTCTTCAGAGGACATAAAAGGAACAAAGAAAATGGAGTGGGTTTTCTTATTAATAAAAATCTTGCAGTAACATAGAAGATTTTTATAGTATTAGTGATAGAATTGCAGGATTGATTATCAAACTAAATGAAAAGTATAAACTGAAGATCATTCAAACATATGCACCAACATCCCATACAGAGGAAGAAATAGAAATTCTTATGAAGATCTGGAGATATCTTTGAAAAAAAAATATAAGACTCAATTTACATTTCTTTTGGGCGATTTCAGTGCTAAATTAGGTCAAAATAAGTGAGGAGTATCAGCTGTTGGTAAATTCGGAGTAGGCACAAGAAATGACAGAGGAGATAATGCTTGTAGAATTTGCTGAAAGATAATCTAAAAATCATGAATACCATTTTTTATATAGAGGAACATAGAAAATGGACATGGAGAAGCCCAAACGGAGAAACGAAAAACTAAATAGATTCTATTCTTAGTAAAAAAGTTAATTTAGTTAAAGATGTAAAATGTAACCGTGATAAAGTTAAAGTCAAGAGACCATTGAATGGTGAGAAGTAAAATTTGTCTAGATCTAAGGAAAGAAAGAGAAAAGCTAATTTTAGGAAAGAAAATAAACACTCCTGTAATAAGAGAAAAATCTGATGAGTTTAGTTTAGCAATACAAAATAGATACTCCCAGCTGCATGATGAAATGGAAGCAAGTAAAGAAGAAATGAATAGTAACTTAACAAAAAAGATAAGTGGAAATGTTCAAAACAAGATCAGGGAAAACTGTCAGAAAAGACCAAAAACTTTATTAAGAAACCACTGTAAATGAGGGTAAAATCCAAGAGAGATGAAATAAAATTAGCAGAACTATCCAAAACAATAAACAAACTAAAAACCCAAGACATTCGTAAACACAATCAGGCCAAAAAAGAGGAAACACTAAGGAAGGGAAGAAGCATCAAGTTGATGAAAAGAAGACTTGGAACAGGGCGCCAACAGATATTTACTTTAAATGCAAATGAAAATATTATCAACAAAATAGATGGAGTGATAAATATTGACGCTGATTTCTATACAATGCTGTACACTAGCTATAAAAGAAATAACTTTGTCAATAGAAATAATGAAACACCTGAGCCGGTACCAAAAGTAACAGTAGAAGTAAAGTTAAAAGGTATGAAAAAACAAAGCAAGAATGCTCTATACCTCCAGCTTAGAAAAACTTTATTGTTAAATTAATTCACAAAAATGGAGACACAAAAGACCTGAAAAACTACCGCCCAATAAGTTTACTCTCAGTAATATATAAAATATTTTCAAAAATCATATTAGTCCGAATAGAAAGACAGCTAGACTTTAATCAACCAAGTGAGCAGGCAGGTTTTAGAAGCGGGTATTCAACAACTGACCATATCCATATAATTAACCAGCTAAAGGGAAAATCACCTGAGTATGACAAACCACTATGCATGGCATTTACAGACTGAGAAAGCTTTTGATTTTGTCAGGACTTCAGGAGTAATGAAAGCCCTTCAAAAGCAATGAATAGATGAATCTTATGTTAGAACACTTGAAGATAATCTATACGGCTAGTACATCAATCCTAAAACTAAATAAAGATAGTGTGAAATTTCCGATTAAGAAAGGAGTTAGACAGGGAGACCCCATCTCTCATAAATTATTCACAGTGTGCTTAGAAGAAGTTTTTATGAATCTAGATTGGGAAAATGTAGGCATAAATATTAATGGGGAATACCTTAACAACTTAAGATTTGCAGATGACGTAGTTCTATTCGGTGAATCAGGGGAGGAATTGCAAAAGATGATTGAAGATTTGAATAGAGAAAGCAGAAACGTAAGACTGAAAATGAATACGAGTAAAACTAAGATAATGTTCAATGAAAGTGTAGAGACTACAAATAAGGATTATGAACTAACCTCTAAAAAGAAAGTATTTAATCAGAGGGTCTTACCAGTTACCTTATGCATCAGAAACTTGGAGCCTTGCTAAAGCCTTAGATCATAAGCTAGTTACAACTCAAAAAGCTATGGAAAGAATAATGATGGGAATAACACTAAGAGACAGAAAAAGAGCGACATGGATACGAGAGCAAATTAAAGTAGAGGATATTCTAACAACAAGTAAGAAAAAGAAATGGACGTTGGCAGGACATATAATGATAATGTCAGATCATCTATATAATAAATGGACAAAACGAATAACAGAATGGGTCCCTAGAGATATAAAACGAAGCTGGGAAGGAAGAGAAGACGATGGATTGACGAGCTAAGAAAATTTGCCGGTAAAGACTGGCATAGAAAGACCATTACCAGAAGGGAGTGGAAGGTCTAGCAACGGCTGATGATGATGATGATGATGATGATGTATAAATATCTGCAAAGTATGTAAACTTCAGGAGAGTCTTGTATAATTAATAAAACAAAAAACTTCTCCATAACTTTTAAAATAAACATGACTGGAATAGCTCATAACGAAATATGTAAACTGAATCATATCACTTCCCAAGAGGCGTTGTGTGTAAACGTAATATTCGTCGAAGTGGATACCGAAAAGATTACTTACAACATCGCTTCTCGGACAAGCGGCAGAGAGTCAAAGCAAGTACGGTAAATATCAAGAACTGAGGAGGAGATACCAAATATCTTCAAAAGACATTTAGTAAACATGCCAGACTCAGTTAGCAGAATGTTGCTAAATGTAATATCCACAGCCAAAAGCAAGCTGTTATCAAAACTCCAGGACATATTAGCTATAACAATTCTAAACATAAAATAAATAATGAAAATACATTGCAGGCAAAGTAAATAGAAAGAAGTGGAAAATATTGGACAATAGAATCTAAAAAGCAGAAAATATAAATTTATTGCATTCTTTGTTCTTTTTCAGGATAGGGTACGGTCAATAAAAGCAGTCCACGTTATCAGAGACGTTACTTGGAACTTGCATTTACTCAAAATCGGAGCAAGCAGTCGTATTTAAAATGAAAAATTTTAAGAAACAATCCACACACACACACACACACACAAATATATATATATATATATATATATATATATATATATATATATATATATATATATATATATATATATATATATATATATATATATTGTTGGAAGGCAAGGGGTTAATTAAAAGAAAATAATTAAAAATCTCTATCATTATTTCAAAATGATTTTGGAGAAAATATAAAATGTTATACTGTATACTGAATATATATAGTTTACCTAAAAGAATGGGACCAGTAAAAATAATTAAATTGAATGAATACATATAACTACATTAATTATATGCTTTTGCTTTCATGTACTCTAGTCCACTTTAATTCTCATAACCTTCAACAATAGTTTTTAGTCTCTGGTTTACTGGACCATATTTCTTATTCTGCCTTCCAGAATTTTTCCCTAAGCACTTGCTCCAAAAGCTGTCCCCTATTTGATAGCTCCAATCGGAGCTTTCGAATTAACCTGGATTCCGGATGATGAGCAATCACCAACCTTTTCTGGATTTTCTTTGGGAAAGTAAATCCACAGTAATATGTCTGTTTGATTTTGCTATTAAAAATATATAAAGCAGAAAGCCTTCGATGACCTACACGGCCCTCCTTGTCAATCTGACCAAAATTACAAATCATGGCTACATAAAAACTTAGTTTTTGACTATATAATTTAAATAGCAATCAAACAGACATATTACTGTGGATTTACTTTCCCATTTTATTGACTCATGTGATTATGAGTTTTTCTTTAATTGAGCCATTTGATGCTACCTGACTTGTTTAACGGCTTTGGTAGGATAATTACCACTGAAAGTCCATTTCTTCCACTTTGCCGACGAATTAAATATGGTGGTTTGGCAGCTAACTTCCTGAGACGATTTTCATCGACAATGACTTAAGGGGTTTTGTCTGTTCGCCATCTTGTCCTTTCGTCCTTTCGACACTTCATTTACATAAATATCGCCGCTAAATACGATCCGGTTTCAGTGAGGTCCTGTAAGTCAATGTATTAATGCACAGAACAGTTGTGTAAGTGATACTGAGGTCTATTTTTCGTGTCCCAAATGTAGTTTGGGAAATTTTGTAGGGAGTTCCCGTAAGCTTCTTAAGGTCCTCATTGATTTCCACACGGGGGTGAGCTATCGAACTGGTGTCTGGTTGCCTTCTCTTGAATTGTTGAACAGAAATAAAGGCAAATTTAATATGGAATATGAACATTTTAAAATCATTACACGGGCTTCTTTCCCTCAACAGCTTGCTTGTTTTGGCTATAAGGATAAGTCTTCATGTGTGTTCATCTTTTTACAGCTGTGATGATGGGCCTAGCCGCCTAGAGGGCCTAGACCAACCAGTGTTGCCGAAGTGCGGAATTTTCGTCTGCTATGCGGAATATAAAGTCTACGGGGCAGCTATCCAGGTTTGAATGCCGATGCGGATTCTACATCTGCATTTTCAGCAGCAATTTCTTCATGGCGCATTCATGTAAATTTATTATATACAAATTGCAATATTTTTTTACTTTTAAGCAATTTCTCATTCAAATACAATATATAAGATAAGACTCTTATCAGAATATGACGGTTATATTAATGTACAAAAATCTGTTAATATATTATAAAAATTATTTCCTATATGAGTTAATGAATTACATACTGATACATAAATGCTGTTATGCTTATTACAAACTTATCTGTAAATATATCTGGGACAAATAAGAAAGGAAAAAATAAAACTTCTCATATGTGTGTGTGTGTATATATATATATATATATATATATATATATATATATATATATATATATATATATATACGTATATAGGTATATGTATATGTATGTATGTATATGCAGTGCATGTATATAAATATATGTAAATATAATGTATATAAATATGTATATATATATATATGAATGTATATATATGTAAGTATGAATATATATATTATATATATATATATATATATATATATAGTATACATATATATATATATATTTTTATTATTATTTATATAATATTATATTATATTATATATATTATAATATATATACGTATGTATATATATGTGTATATGTATTTGTATATATGCATATATATATATATATATATATATATATATATATATATATATATATATAAATTATATATATATATGTTTAAATGTATATATATATGCATGTATGTATTATATCTTATTAAGATATTAGATATTATGTATATATATATAATATAAGTTTAATATAGATTATATATATATTTTTTTATATATATATAGATATTATATTATAGTATAAATAATATAAATATATATATATAATTAATATATATTATATATATATATACTATATATAGATATATATATATATATAATAGAATAATATATATATATATATATATATCCATATCTATATATCTATATATCTATATATATAGATATATAGATATATATTATATATCTATATATCTATATAATCTATATATAGATATATAGATTACTTCCACAATCTCCTATGGGCATACAGTTTTTATCGCTAGTAGGTAGTACGGCAAACAAGTGCGATACTCAGTGTTTTGAACGAAGGATTTCCAATGCCAGAATTCCCGATTTTAATTATTTTGCTGTGTACAAAGGTAATGTCTAGAGTTTCAAAAATATATCTTTGGAGCTCACGTTTCATAGACAATGAAACTTCTAATATTATGTATACCTGCATCTCTGCAAAATTCGTAAAGATCAAGTGGGAACCATAATTATGCGGACTAAGTACTCTATCTTCCCAGATCGCCAATCCGTTACTCTTTCATCTATGACATTTATGTTGAACTAAAATTAATAGTGCACATTATTCAATCTATGGTAGATTCACATCAGCCGTGCATTTGATGTCTAGGCCAGTCCCTTATGACGCTCCTGATTGGCTGCTGATAAGCCAATGACAGGGCTGGAGCGTTCACTTAGGCAGGATGTATGTTCCACTTTTCCTGAGGGATGCTTTTGAAAGACGTATCCCTCATGAGAGGTGGAACATACATCCTGCCTATGTGATCTCTTGAGAGAGACTGAGGGTTTCCAGCCCCATTATTGGCTTATCAACAACCAATCAGGAGCGTCGTAAGGGACTGGCCTAGACATCAGATGCATCGGTGATGTGAATTTACTATAGTAATATCTGTTTACATCATAATACATTTAAAATAGACCTGAAATTATGTTTTCTCTTCTGCAATGAGAAGCTGTGCTTCTATTGTATTTGCACCAATACTTGATTCAGGACCCAGGACAGATTAAAACTTTTTCCCTGTCATATGTCATCATTAGTTTGTTTTCAATAAGTAATCGAAAATAAGGATAAATCAGACTCCTTCTTTTCAACTGGAGAACACCCTACTTCTTCTTAATTGGTTGAACTTGAACGCCTACTGTTTCCGGTCCCATCCTTGGGCGAATCCTAGTGGGTGCTGTGATCCATCGTAACCACTCACTTGATGGGTCAAGGTTCAACACTTACAACGTGCCTCATCACATTTTGTTGTGTCGGAGGCGCTGGTTTTATGGGTCTCACTTTTCAAACATCCTATTTTGCGTTTAGTTTCTACCTCTCTCTCTACCTCTCCTTCGCCTTCATCTACCATAATTCTACTACTATGAGATTCAGGGTCTCTGTAACACGGTTTTTTGGACTTTGCTCCTTGTCAAAGCATCGGATGTAGCTGAAAGTTGACATATGTATATTTTACAACCACACACAAATTCTTTCAGCATTATCAATAACCTAAACCCGATAGTTTTGATTTTTGTAGAGTAAAAATGAACTAGCCGACGCCATGGCCAATGATTACGAGCCAAGAGTCGAAAAATATTCATTACGTAAGCAAGGTAAACAAACACCTCTTGACTAAATGTTGCCCCGCCCATCCACCAGACAGAAATGCCATCGGCTCTGAAACCCAAAGACTTTATGAATGGCGGAACGATACATAGATGTGGGTGGGGTATCAGTGCTAGCGTAGTAATACTACTGTAGCAGTAGTGCCGCAACAGTATAGCAGTAATATACATGAATTAAACGTTTAGACCAACTGCTGGGATCCTTGAGGATCATTTAGCACTTCTTACAACTACTCGAGAAATTAGTTTTTATAGCCAGAAGTTAAATTTTCTAATCCAACAATGCCCATGGTAGCCTTCAGTGTTATCCTGAATTATAACGAGGCGAAAGTGGGTGGAGCCTCATGAAGTCACCATTCTGACGATAATTATTGGTGAAGGTTTAAAGCCAATATACGGTACCGGCTATTTTTTTCAGTAAATAGGTAGATAGCCAATAAATAAAAATTGCTTGACATTGGATATAGCAGTTATCAAACCAAGCTTGTCTACTATGTTTTTGGTAATTACCAACTATTCCCTACATCTTGTCAATCTGATTGTGACCTATAAAGTAGACTATAATTTCTTTGGGAACTTATTTTGGGAGTTAGACTAATAATCGAAATGTTTTTGTATTTATTAACATATTTTGTTGGTTTGTTCATTATGACAATTATCAATGGGGAGGTTCCAGAGTTCATAAAGGTGTACTGCTTTGCTTGTATTTAAATTTGTATGTCATTGTTGCCAGAGGTTTAGCCTTCGTTACGTATAGCCAATCATCCATCGAGAAAGAGGGAAGAAATGATGTCATAAGTTACGTAACGAGTGCGTTCGAAACCTTTTCTCTGAGTAAGTTGGCCCGTCTTCAAAAAAGGTCACTTTTACATTATAAGTACCAAATTTATTCAACCTAAGTAGTGCAGAATACACTCAAAATTTATGTGTTGATATAATATGTATTCTGAATAAGCGTTATATTTATGAAATGCATAGATAAAAAGTTATTGCAAAAAAACCGTGTTACAGGGGCCCTGAATCTCATAGTAGTAGATTTTCCTAGGTAATATATTCCCTACATAACTATTTCTACAGATTTCTGCATTCTTAACAATGTGAGTTTGTATGATTATGAAATGTGCCGGCATTTTCTTGTTTTTGTTTAGTTTAGTGGTCTCAAGACAAAATTAACTAGTAATTAAATATCTTAAATATGGATTATTGTGTCTCAATTGATGAAAACTACTGCAACAGGTTAAAAAAAGTGGTCTCAAGTTCAAAGCAAATGTAACTGTCATTTCTCTCTCTCTGGTAGAGAAGACGGTTCAGTGTTATACTAAATAACAGGTACTGGAATTGTAGGTGGATGCATTCCATAGCGATATAAATGATATCCAATATAGGTAGGTAGGTTACTCGGATGTATGAACATATACACAGGGTGTTTCGAAATTAAAGCCCCTTCCCCCTCTACAGCATAAACTAAAATTGATATGGACAAAAACAATAGTAATTCAGAACAGGTATTTATTCAAGTTTCTCTTTGAGTATTTGATATGTTGTGTGGCCTCCATCTGCCTGTACTACAGCCTGCATTTTTGAGGGGTATGATTTCAGTAAATCACAAAAAAACTGAGACTCAAACTCCATTTCCCTGAGCACTTCGGTCACCTCTCTTCGCAGGTCGTCGAGGTTTCATATATCATCATAGTTCACTGTGCACGCTTCAACACAATCCTTTAAGATACTACCAATGTTTTCACACACATTAAGGTCAGGGGAGCTACCTGGAAATTCACTTGACGAGAAGAAATCGATACCACTGTTTCGAAGCAGCTCCTGTGTCTGAAGAGCCTTGAAACATGGTGCCTTATAACGCAAAAATGTGATTTCTTCAACAGATAACAGATTTTCAGAATCTTTGAGGAAAGGAAATACTCCACCAGTAAGCATAGTTTTTCTGAAGTATTCGCAATTCCATGACTGTCCTTTTTCTTTGATGATCCACATTAACCGTTTGGCTGTGAAACAAAGAAAAATTCCCAAACATTCAGGAAATTTCACAACTTGGTGATAGCACATGTCATTGCTGATATCATCTAACTTTGCAGCCCAAATGATGTAATTTTTATGATTTGGCTTCCTGACAACATGGAGAAAGTCAGCTTCATCCCAATCTTTAAGAAATGAACCACAAAACCATGCACTGTCTTCTCTCTGTTGCTGAGTTATGTTGGGCTTGCTGATAACATGAAATGGCTTGATACCAGATTTTTTCAACTCATGATATACAGCACTATAACTTCTCTTCTTTCCCCTATTTGTCTCTAGTTCAAGCAGAAATTTACATAAAGACTTTCTTGGTCTACCCACTGCCTCAGCTATGATGTCTTTTGACTCCTGAGAATGGACTTCAGCCCTTACAAGATTCTCACTCTTTTCGCGATGACAGTCATATGGAATTTTGTTCCAGTTTCTTTTAACAAAGGATTCATCTCTTTTAATGTATTTAGCTATCCAGGAACATGAAATGAAAGAGGCGCCAGCATCCCTGGCCTCTCTGAAGGTTATAGCCCGGATTCGGTCAATCCATCTTATTTCCCCCAAGTCGTTATCCATGGCTGTATCTACCTCCATCACTCAGTCTGAAAATACAAAAAATGTAACATGAAAAATGACTTAATAGAAACTTAAAATAATGTACTTAGAGATAGCTTATAGCAGAAAACTTCATAACGTTCCATTTGTTCTGTGGAGTGGGTGGGGGGTGGTGTTTAATTTCGAAACATCCGGTAGTATACTACATAATTAATTAGTCAATGACTGAACACTTGAAAATGGAATTAAAATTTTCATCATCTCTATGAAATTTTCAGTTTTAAAAAATTTGATGATATAGTGTGGTTACACAGTACTGTAGGAGTGCTGCATATTTTATTGGAATATAACATTCTTTAAAACTACTGTGATTCAAATTGACTGTCCGTCACAGAATTGCACAAAGAATTTCCAGTCACATAACATGGATTCCCTGGAAAATTACTTTGGTTAATCAAAGGTGTGTTTACTTTTGTTCTGTTACTGAATTGGGACTGAATTTAGATTCCAGGTGATTAATGGGGTCGCTGAACCGCATTCATCAAAACAATTCTTAATATTTCTGTTCTCAAATAAGATAATTGTGAATTGCATATTTACATCCCATTTTTAATGTGTTACAAGGAGTCTCAAATATTTCCGACGTCCAGAAAGCTGCCTGCATATTATATTGAACATATAAGCAACGTCTTACTAAGGTTGCCTTCACACCAAACGCGTCGCGTCATGTCGCGCTAATTCATGGCTAGTGTAATTTTCGCCTTAAATAGGAATAGGGATGTTAGTGTTTTCTACTTTGTTTTCATATTGCATTTCAGTTTACGAACGCGAATTATGTTCTAATAAAATTATTCCTTTATATCTTTTTTCACTTTTATGTAGGACAAACTGTAATATAATTAAATTTCAGCTCATCTTTTCTTTGTATCCATATGATATACATTTGATATCCTAAAACTTACCTATAGTTTTTTAAAATGTTTATGGTTGAGTAGTTAATTATATATATATATATATATATATATATATATATATATATATATATATATATATATATATATATATATTGTGATGGCTGATTTGACCACCACACAAAACACTAAACTTTTATCAATAGTATTCACCAAAACACCATACTAAGTCCACCAAAGGTGGAATAGTATCCAACTTCAATAAGAGTGCAAAGTCAATTCAAGGGGACAAATAAAATACCACAAAAAAATACTTAAATTTAATACATAAGTTTCAGACAGAAATAACACCTGAACCTCAACAATACAGTAATTAATGAGAAACACACTCACTCCTATCTTCCTGCAAAAGAAAACAATTACACAATTAAAGACAGGTCATCAACACATACACACAAAAAGGGGAGAGGGTCCAGAAAGGAGGAGGCAAGCGAAAAGTAAGAATACCCTAACAAATACAAACTAATATCCCTAACCGAAGCGCGAATTCGGCAGGAAAGACATAAGTCTCCTCTTGGAGGACAATAACATACTCCACGTCTGGAGGTATAATCTGGGTGGCAGGGAAAATTGATCCCAAACTATGGTGTTGGATAGGCTTTCACAAGCTCCAATAATGACGTCAGCAGAGGATCAAGGCCGTGATCTCCATAAATAAATACAGGTATATCTGATATTACCTTGGGACAGAGAGGTCCCCTTGGCTTTTACTGAACCAAGGGCAGGATACAAAATGCAGAATATAATGTCCTTGCTGCAGGGTAAGGATATCCAATCAGCTATACAGCGTCAAGACGAAGCTCTGCAATAAGGCGAGGAATAAAATAGTTCCACCAGCAATAATAGCGGCCTTCAAGGTTGGAGGCTCAGAAACACACTGAGGCAAACTCCTCCAAGAGTAAACCTCCATCCCTCGGATAACGAGGGATGTGTAACCAACACAACTTCAAAATATAAAACAGTCGCTAGCCAACAACAAATACCAAGATAACCACCAGTGAGGAGACAAAAAGCTAATAAAGAAAGAATACAATACTTCAATATTTAACCTCTAAAAACTTAAATAATAACTAGAAATTAATGACAACTAAGTTACAATATATAATATATATATATATATATATATATATATATATATATATATATATATATATATATATATATATATTATATATATTTCTCTTGATGTTTCGGCTAATTCGTTTAGAATTGTATCTTTTAATTAGATATCCTGTAAAATTCAATAAAAATGAAACTTGCCTTAGAAAAATGGCCATTTTTCCCCTAAGTTGCAATTGCCCGCTTGTAGGTAGTATTGTTTTTCTTATAGACAAAAATGTAAATAAAGGGAAATCCCCCAATTTATTTTAACAGATAAGATTAACAAAAAATCCGCATGGAGAGAGAGAGATGAGAGAGAGAGCAGAGAAGAGAGAGAGAGAAGAGAGAGAGCGAGAGAGAGAGAGAGAGATCAGACAATGAAGATATGTACTGCAAAAAATCCCTGAGAGTGAGAGAGAGATTTGTGCAATTTATAACACCAAGAGACAAGGCAGAGTTAAAAAAATTTTCAGAATATTTCCTGCTATATTTTGATATATAAAAATATCTCTCGTGGAATATAGAAAATCAACGAAAAATAGAGAGAGAATGAGAGGAGATTATGTGGACTGGGTATGTCCGGATATTGTTCGAAATAGGGAGAGAAGTCTAACGCAGGAATAGTCATCTTGTTTATTGTGGCGAGGCTCATCCAGGAACAAAAGGACGTGACCGAAGCGCGAATTCGGCAGGAAAGACATCGAGGTCAGGTTCGAGTGCCTGCAGAAGGAAGTGGAAGACCTCAGGAAGGAAAAGTGTGGACTCCAGTGTGAAGTTGAGGATGCAAAACTCAAGAGGAAGGAGCTGGCGTGCCTTCTAGAGAAAGGAAATCGTGGCTGGAGAGGAAGACCGGTGTCCAGGGCGAATGGAACGAAAAGCTGGAAGATGAGGTTGGACAGCTGCGAGGAGCGAAGGAGAAATTGGTTACAACCTGAAGATTCTGCAGGGGAAAAACAGACGCCTGGAGAAAAACAACTGGAAACTGAATGAGCAGGTGTTCATCTTCAAAGAATGGCGTAATCTCAAAGGAATGGCGCGATCTTCAAGGAATGGTGCTGGCCTCACAAAGACGGATGAGATGTGAAAAATTTGAGGACAATGTTTGTTGTATGGAAAGTTTAATATTTATTTGTAATAAGTTTGCTTTGTTGATCCTTGAAGGAAGATGAAGTTGCAGGGTGGGGGGGGCCTGCCACACATCTGGGGACAGGAGGGTGGGACTCACAACATGACATGGGATGGGTGGGCGGGGCCCACCACGCGTCCTGGAACAGGCAGGCGGGGCCCGCACGCATCCCAGGACGAGTGGGCAGGGGCCCCCACATGTCCCGGGGCGGGCAGGCGAGGCGCGCCATGTGTCCCGGGACAGGTGGGCGGCACCTGCCACAAGTCCCGGGACGGGCGGGCGTGGACCGCCAGGTGTCCCAGGATGGGCGGGCGAGGCCTGCCACATCTTGTCCCGGGATGGGTGGGTGGGGCCCGTCATGCGTACCGGTATGGGCGGGCGGGGCTCGCCATGTGTTCCAGGATGGGCGGGCGGGGCCCGCCATGCATCCCGGGACAGGCAGGCGGGGTCCGCCACGTGACCGGGGACGAGTGGGCATGGCCTGCTACGTGTTCTGGGACGGGCGGGCAGGGCCCACCACGTGTCCCGGGACGGGTGGGCGAGACCCGCCACTTGTCCCAAGACCGGCGGGCGAGGCCCGCCACATGTCCTGGGAAGGGCAGG
>NC_087203.1:8048781-8091281 GCF_015104395.2 Macrobrachium nipponense
AAATTCAGATATATACATATATATATATATATATATATATATATATATATATATATGTATATGTATATATATATATATATATATATATATATATATATATATATATATATATAAAAGTACATATATGAACGAATTTGCTCCGAAAACTGAATGGTTACAGAAGATATGATGAAACCTTAAAATTTGTGACGAATGGATGTAAATCAGAAATGAAGTTCGTCCTATGACCAAATGTTTAGAGAGAAGCCATTAGCATCTGCATTCATTTGAAAGTATCTTGGGCATCGGTAATTGAATGATAGAAACCGATGTCTAATGAAGGGTAATCATTAACTCACAATGATTAACTTATTAATTATAAATGTCCCTAGTAATACCAAGAAATCTAGCTTTATCCTGGAATGTCCCACGAGCCATTACCGGAAGCCTTAGATCAGCCAAGGGGGAGAGCTCGAACGTTCCGCGTGATCCGCTGGCTGTCAGTCATGAGATCCTGATCCCTAAAGGAAAATATTCACACGTAACTGCCGTGCATAAATATTCATCGTCGTCTTGGTGTCTATTTAAGATTTCATTTTCTGCTTGGTGAAGGGGCGCGGCGATCGGCGATTTTCGAGGAATTGTCGTTGAACTATCGAATGCCCGCTGACTCTGGGATTTTCTGTCTGGTGTAGGTTTTCTTAGGTCCTTTCCCCATGATTTTCTGGGTCTCACTACTGGTCATCGCCTTACTATTTTCCCATCTATTACTTGTCTGAGATGTTAGAAGCATCTCAGTACCTTCTCCACCAAACATTCGGATCATCATAGCAACAGGACTTCTGTCAGTGACTGACTGTCATCAAAGAAAGATCCCTTACTACAAGATTCCTTCTGGAGCACTGAGTAGAGGCTGTTCTCTGAACAAGCACACATCTAACTAAAATCGTTTGCCGCCAGAATTGTGACCGGTATGTCTAGGTTACTTCAGTGAGTTACTAAAGGACGTAATTGGAATATATAACTTAGGCCAAAGGCCAAGCACTGGGATCTATGAGGTCATTCAGCGCTGCAAGGAAAAATGAGGGTAGAGAGATTTGAAAGGTGTAACAGGAGAAAAACCTTGCAGTTCCACTATGAAACAATTGTTACAAGAGGGTGGAAAGTAAGAAGTAAGAACAAGAACATGAACGGAGGTACAGTAAAATGAGTGAAAGGGGCCGAATGGACGTTGCGAAAATCGTTAATCAATACCTACAGTGTACCGCATGAGGTGCACTGACGGTACTAGCCCCCTTCGGGGAAAAAGACTTAATAACATTGACCATGCAAGCGGAATTGTTTCACTGTCTCAGTGTAGGAGAGAGGAAGAAGAATCAGTCTAAAATATATCCTATGGCATGACATTTCATAGAATATGAAACCGCTCAAAATTCTATATATGCCATTTATGGGAAATCACATCAGATTTCAATACACATATGTTGATTATGCATGGGCTGAATACGCAGTCCCTCCTTTGTGATTTGTACATAATGGGAACTTGATCAGGCAATGGATACCTAGGTCATGCAGCGATGCCTACTAACTCACACACACACACACACACACACATACACACACAAACACTATTTGATTGACTGAACTTGAATTTAATCTTCACGCATCATTAGTTAAAGCAATGATCCAAATTACGCCAAAACCTTGCAAGATATGTTATATTACTGAAAAGAGATCAATGTCTTGAATAGCTAACAGTTTTTGGAAATACAGGGGCTTTATATTCTTTGTACACATAAGACGCATTTGCAGTTATTATTATTATTATTATTATTATTATTATTATTATTATTATTATTTTTTTTTTTTTTTGCTCTATCACAGTCCTCCAATTCGACTGGGTGGTATTTATAGTGTGGGGTTCCGGGTTGCATTCTGCCTCCTTAGGAGTCCATCACTTTTCTTACTATGTGTGCCGTTTCTAGGATCACACTCTTCTGCATGAGTCCTGGAGCTACCTCAGCCTCTAGTTTTTCTAGATTCCTTTTCAGGGATCTTGGGATCGTGCCTAGTGCTCCTATGATTATGGGTACGATTTCCACTGGCATATCCCATATCCTTCTTATTTCTATTTTCAGATCTTGATACTTATCCATTTTTTCCCTCTCTTTCTCTTCAACTCTGGTGTCCCATGGTATTGCGACATCAATGAGTGATACTTTCTTCTTGACTTTGTCAATCAACGTCACGTCTGGTCTGTTTGCACGTATCACCCTATCCGTCCTGATACCATAGTCCCAGAGGATCTTTGCCTGATCGTTTTCTATCACTCCTTCAGGTTGGTGCTCGTACCACTTATTACTGCAAGGTAGCTGATGTTTCTTGCACAGGCTCCAGTGGAGGGCTTTTGCCACTGAATCATGCCTCTTTTTGTACTGGTTCTGTGCAAGTGCCGGGCATTCACTTGCTATGTGGTTTATGGTTTCATTTTTCGTATTGCACTTCCTACATATGGGAGAGATGTTATTTCCGTCTATCGTACTTTGAACATATCTGGTTCTTAGGGCCTGATCTTGTGCCGCTGTTATCATTCCTTCAGTTTCCTTCTTTAGCTCTCCCCTCTGTAGCCATTGCCAATTGTCATCGCTGGCTAGTTCTTTAGTCTGTCTCATGTATTGTCCGTGCATTGGTTTGTTGTGCCAGTCCTCTGTTCTTTCTGTCTTTTTCCTGTCTCTGTATATTTCTGGGTCTTCGTCTACTTTTATTAGTCCTTCTTCCCATGCACTCTTTAGCCACTCGTCTTCACTGGTTTTCAGATATTGCCCCAGTGCTCTGTTTTCGATGTTGACGCAGTCCTCTATACTTAGTAGTCCTCTCCCTCCTTCCTTTCGTGTTATGTATAGTCTGTCCGTATTTGCTCTTGGGTGTAGTGCTTTGTGTATTGCCATTTGTTTCCTGGTTTTCTGATCTATGCTGCGGAGTTCTGCCTTCGTCCATTCCTCCACTATTCCTGCGCTGTATCTGATTACTGCACTGGCACTGCCCATGTGTTTATGGCTTTTATCATATTTCCGGCGTTGAGTTTTGACTTGAGTATCGCCTTGAGTCTCTGCATATATTCTTTCCTGATCGTGTCCTTCATCTCTTGGTGTTTTATATCTCCTCCTTCCATTATTCCCAGGTATTTGTATCCTGTCTCATCTATGTGTTTGATGTTGCTCCCATCTGGTAGCTTTATCCCTTCAGTTCTCGTTACTTTGCCTTTTTGTATGTTGACTAAGGCGCATTTTTCTATTCCAAACTCCATCCTGATGTCCCCAGATACAATCCTTACAGTCTGGACTAGGGTATCTATTTCCTTGATGCTCTTACCATACAGCTTGATGTCGTCCATGAACATCAGATGGTTGATTTTGTTGCCTCTTTTCTTGAGTTGGTACCCGGCATCCATCTTCTGTAGTACTTTTGTCATGGGAATCATGGCTACTACGAAGAGTAGTGGGGACAGTGAGTCGCCCTGGAAGATCCCTCTCCTGATATTAACCTCTGCTAGTCTTATTCCAGAGCTTGTAAGTATTGTATTCCAGTTGCGCATTGTATTTTTGAGGAAGCTGATGGTATTTTCCTCTGCCCCATATATTTTCAGGCATTCTATTAGCCATGTGTGTGGTATCATGTCGAAGGCTTTCTTATAGTCTATCCATGCCATGCTTAGGTTGGTTTTCCTTCTCCTACTGTTCTTCATTACCATTTTGTCTATCAGGAGCTGGTCTTTTGTGCCCCTACACTTCCTTCTGCAGCCTTTCTGTTGGTGGGGGATGGTGTTTGTCTCCTCTAGGTAGTTGTATAGCCTTTCACTGATGATACCTGTTAGTAACTTCCACCTTATTGGTAGGCAGGTGATAGGCCTGTAGTTACTAGCTATATTTCCCTTACTCTTGTCTTTTTGTACTAAGGATGTTCTTCCTGTGGTCATCCATTTGGGTGCTTGGTGATTTGAGATACAATGCTGGAGTTGTTCTGCTATTCGTGGGTGTAGGGCCTTGAAGTTTTGAGCCAGTATCCATGGACTTCATCGGGACCTGGGGCTTTCCAGTTTGGCATTTTCTTTAGTTGGTGTCTGACTGTGTCTGTCGTGATCTCTGTGAATCTTTGTTTTATTCTCCCTGTTTCTTCTTCCTTGACTTCCTGGAGCCATGTTGCATGTTTGTTGTGTGATACCGGATTGCTCATATGTTTTCCCAGAGTCTCTTACTTGGTTCGGCTTCAGGAATTTCTGGGTGGTTGTCTTCCCCTCTTAGTTGGCTGTATAGTCTTTTCTGGTTGGTTCCGAATAGTTTGTTCTGTTGGTATCCCTTATTCCTGTTCATGTACCGTTGGATCTTGTGTGCTTTGGCCTTAAGCCTCTGTTTTACATCTTCTATTGTGTTGTTTAGTCCCCTCTCTTGTACTTTGTATTTCTCGTTGAGTTCCTCCCTTGTTTTTTTGCTTCTTAGCCTTTTTTCTGCCATCTCTTTCAGTTTACTCAAGTCAGATCTCATCACCATGATTTGCTTTTCCAGGCGCCTTTTCCAAGGAGGTTGCTGTTTTGGTTTCTGTTGGGTTGGTTGTGACGGTGGTGTTGGTGTTCGAATCCCCATCAGTTCTGCTACTAATCTTGCTCCTGCATATGTCAAGTTATTTGTTTCTGTGATACTGGTGGTGTGTATTAGGCCCATTATTTCATTGACCTCACTTGTTTTCTCCTTTAATTTCTTGGTGTTGTAGGCTTTCATGGAGGGGATCTTTGTTCTCTCTGTATCTGGCTCCATCCATTGTCTAATCTTTTCTACCCATTCCGTCCTCTCTGTTACTTCGTCGGTGTTTCTTCGTGTGTCGTTGTTTGATACTTCATCCTCCCTGTCGTCTTCTGTGGCATCGTCTCTCAGTTCGTCTTCGTGTAATTCGTTGTCGTGTGACATTTCCCTTTCCAGTTCTTCTCTTTCTGTTGGGGAGAGCCAGTTCTTTTTCTTTATGTTCCTTACTTGGTCTGCCAGCCTCTGCTCTGTTTGGGGGGTGTTATTCCTCTCATTCCAGATGTTGATCAATCTTCTTCTATATCCTCTCTCCGTCGGGTTGCTTCTGATGTAGCATCTCCATATTTCCTTATTTCTTCTCTTGTCCATTTCTTCCTTTTTGCCTCTGTAGCTCCAATCTCAGGCTGTTGATTACTGTCGTTGTGGTGATCAGTTGCTGGATGACGACCTCCAAGTACCTGACCGTCTTCCCCTACAATTGGGTGGAATACCTGGTTGCCGGACGAAGCTCCTCTGTTGCCAGAGGTTCCATTTACGTCGTTGTCGTTTATTCCTTCATTTCTTTCCATCATTGCTGAGTTTCGCTATTTAACCCATAGCTGGACCCTCCCCACCCTCAGGGATAGGTACTCATTTACAGCTGAGTAGACTGACGAAATTATGGTAAAGATCCTTTCCCAAGGAATCAACGCCGAGGAGAGCGGTCACCCATCCAACGACTGACCAGCCCCAATGTTGCTTAACTTGACTTAAGTCTATTGACGACCTAACCAACTCCTCCACGGCGCCACATATTATTATTATTATTATTATTATTATTATTATTATTATTATTATTATTATTATTATTATTATTATTAACTTGATAATAATGACTATAAAGAACTTTAAATAGACAATGAGCCACATTTTTAGACGCGCTTAAAACTGGTGCTTAAATATTTAAGAAGTGAAAATTGTTGAAATATTCAAGAGGTTGGAGAGCTAGGTGGGAAGAGACCAAAGGGAACTGCAATTAAAAGCAGAGAACCTTAATTTTTAATGCCACACGCCATGTGGCACAATGGGGTACTGCAACCAGAGGAAGAAAATTCCGCAAATACACGAATAAAGAAAAAAAAATTGAATATTATACGAAACTAAAATAATAGATTTTAGTTTCCATTGTCTGTTCAGCGTTACCATTATTTACATATTATGCAAAAATCTTCCGTATAAAGAATAAATTTCTTGCAACGATGATGGTAGGAAGGTTAGTCCGAATTGTCCCGTTAATTCAGTCTTGCAAGAGTAAAAAAAAGATCTGGGACGAAAGAAGTGACCATCCAGACTACCACCATTAGAAAATGGTAGACAAAAATCACCGACCTCATTGACTTGCGTAAAAACTCCCAGTTTTTTTTTGCCATATATTCCGATGTTATATTATGCTGAAATTTTCTTACCGTAAGTAAAAGATGACAAATATTGCAGAATGATTAGTTATTTTAGGAGCATATAGTAATATATCTACATCAATGAAAGAACTCTTTGGAGGGGAAAACGAAAATGTCTAAGTCAGATCTGAAATCCTATTCAAAATACCTCGAGAATGGAGGATCCCTAACTTCCTCAAGTACCTGTTTTGGTCTTGAGCCGAGAGCACTCTTCAAACTCTCAATTCAGTTTTTTTTTTTTTTTTTTTATACAAATGCTACAAAGAACAAGAACCGAAAAACGAAGAATTGCTCTCTAATGCAACAAAACATGATTTATGTCGCGTTTTCCGAGCTCGTTGCGTCAGACAATTCATATAATGGAATCTCATAATAATATCTATTTTTCATTTTCATCTGGAGACGACCCCATAAAAAGGTTATTACAGCAACGGATCACTTACAGTAATGTCTGTATCTTTTCACGCAAACAGAAGAGAAAGATATCTCAGATAATGGAGGTGCATTAGCGTAATTGTGATTTAGATCACCGATGTAGGATTCTCGTTTGCCCGTCTTCCATCAGGTCATTTGGCCATGGTTAGTAATCAGTAAACCTCCACACCTAGTATGCATTTCAGGGACCGAGAATCATCGTTTTTCTCAAATATCTTTCAAACTGATTATTTGATCGAAATGGTACTATAACACAGTGTACAAGACACCTCGCCCTAATTTTTGGTAACAGCTCATTGTCAAATGGTGTTAGTTAAGGTGTTTACTCTTGACTTTTAAAGGCAAAGTCGTAAGAGTCAGCAGGTCTCATTTGTTTTCCATGATACTTGGAGTGTTCATAATGAAGAGGATAGATAGGTTTGACTTAATGATCATAAAATGGTTAATTTTTCCCAATGTATTTTATTTATAGTATCCTTGGCGTGTCAGGCTATACCGTAATGGTAAGGGGTTGTCTGTCTGTCGGCTGCAGCACTCGTACTACAAGTATGTACTGCGGATTTTTCATCGCTGTCATGGCCGCAACGTTACGTTGTCTGCGTCGTTGCAGAAATGCATTTGCAACACGACTCCAGACCTTATAAAAAATGGAGAAAACTAACAATAGGTTAAGGATCAATCTCAATAGAAAAGTGAGACGCTGCAGAGCCTTCGAGGATGAATACCGGATCCACGGATAACATCCACAAACCTGTAGATCCCGTAATTATTAACATCGACAGTGATAACGAGGATGATTCATTCCTTGATAGTAACGAAGACTGTGAATAAAGTTCCTGTGATATTCTCAATTGCTTTAATTTCTTTTCAACCTATGCTAATACTTAATACACGAGAGAGAGAGAGAGAGAGAGAGAGAGAGAGAGAGAGAGAGAGACCGATTTTATAATTACTTTACTATTCTAAATAATAGTGTTAATTATGTACTGGGTTGTCGGTTAAACTGTGTGGTTTCATTTGGTTACCTGATTGTCACGGGGTAATAATTAAGTAAACATGTCCGTTTTCTTCAAGATGCACTTGTGAACTAAGGCAGGGTTGAGAATTCCTGTTATTTAAATTCATAAGTAACAAGTATATTCAGATTATATAAGTCATGAAATCTATTGATAAATATATATCACCAGCATTTTTGGTCTGTTGCCGTCAAGGAATTAAAATCGAGCGGCTCTTCGATTATGACAGCTTGCGATGCTGCAAAATAGATACAAACCTGTGAAAGACATAAGAAAATTGCTTTCTTAACTGATTATAAATGAGGCGAAAATTGTATACCCTCTTTTAAAAAAAAAAAACCTGTTAAATGCCTGATAAAAGGGTAATAGGTAACGCTTACATTAAAGATAAGTAATATAATTAAAGAGGCAAGAAACTCAACTCATTCACTTAACTCAGTACGATACAAGAATTACAACCTTATTACTGGCATTAGATTAGTAGAAACGAAATGGCTGTGTGATATGAATAGAGAAACACAGATATACAATGATATTATGATAGTAGTTTCCCCCAAATTATACCCATTTTCTATTTCCTTTTCTCTTATGCAGCAATTCACCTGCTTAACATAAAGGATTTAGGCAAAACTCCTCCTCCTACTTGGGTAATTTAGGGGAAGTGGGGAGACCGTGGTGAACAGGGTGACGGTCATACGTCATACGCTCTTTAGCCTACTCCCATTTGTATAATTTAAGAAAATACAATAACAATTATTAAATGAACCCTTCAAGTTCATTTGATATAAAATAATAGGTAGGAAAGGGGCGGGGGACGGGGGGTGGGAGACGTGAAGGCCTGGAAGGTGAGTTGAGGGAGGGATGGGGAGGGGAAGGGTGAGGGAGGGATGGCAGCACCTTGTAAGTCAAGAGTAAACGCCGTAACTAACACCATTGACAATGCTCTATATTACCAAAAAATTAGGGCGAGGAGTCTTGTACACTGTGTTAATTAGATTGAAAGATATTTGAGAAAAACGATGACTCGAGCTCCTTAAAATGCATAGTAAGCCTCTCATGTTAGTAGGAACTACTCGTCTTGCAAACCATCAGTATTCTTTTACCGATGTGATGCTACTTCACCCAGTACCAAAGAAGTCACCCAGTTTATTTTAGAGTGAAACTGCAGACCTTCGTTCTTAAAAGGTTTATAGAAGATGATGGTCTTGAGTTCCATAGAGGCTGCAATGTTACCCTCGAGGGCTACGCTTCTAAGACGTGGTTTTTTAATCGCCCCCTTCTCGCCTGTTACTAATTTTATCTTCAAAAATTAAAAGATCCTCATAGTAGCATAAGCCTTGAAATGGACAAACAAATCCACAGTTATGTATATGTACATATATTTAACGATAATCTGCACAGAAAGCTTTCGGGAAACTGTTCGATTCCCATTTTCACTGTTTGAAAAAGGTGAATCGAACAGTTTCCCGGAAGCTCTCTGTGGACATTTATCTTTAAATATATGTATACATATACATAACTGTGAATGTGTTTCTGCAATGTTATCTTCATTTAACCGAATTCCTCATCCTTGTCAGTCTGTTAAAACTTTCCCAAGTGTTGGTAATATAATAACAATAAAATACTTAGCTCACGCTATATTTCCACAAAACGAGGCAGTGCTCCTCGCTGTGAACAGAGACTATATGGGACCTAGACTAACATCACTCAGTCATAAAAGTAACCTTCTGCTTCAGCTAAGTTGTGTCTTTGTTTTGTACTTCTATGAAGGATTTGGTCAAGGGCCGCCTGCCGGACATTTTCATAAGTTCTATCGAATTTAGTTTATCCGGTCTTCGGGTATTTTGGTAACATAGCCTGGCAGACAAACAAGAATAGAAATACTACGCTTTTCCAAAAATTGATCGTGCAGGTCGTAATAACAGTTTGTGTATGTATGTATGTATGTATACACACACACGCACACATACACACACAACTACACACACACACACACACACACACACACACACACACATATATATATATATATATATATATATATATATATATATATATATATATATACGTATATATCGTTTCTTCTTCTTATTTACACCTACGTTTCGGTAATCCTTTCCCATCTTCAGGGCTTTAAATAGAATTAACTTTTTACCATATTAAAATATTAAAAACTATGCTAAAATAAGCTAATAATTATAAGAAATATTGTTTTGTCATTAAGGTAAAAGAAAAATAAATACTGCAAAGCAACTTTAAGTTAAAAGTAAATACAAAAACTGCACTACTCAGTAAAATAACAGACCAAAAAGCAAAGAAAAAATATATAAATAAATAAATATTGAAAAAAATAATTAAAAAGGAAAGCGTTTTGCCAGACTTACTGTTACGATGTTTGGTTGTTAACCGATGGAGAACAGCATAATCAAAAGGCGATTTTAGAGAAATAAAAAATAAGGGGAGAGAGAGAGAGTGAGAGAGAGAGAGAGAGAGAGAGAGAGAGAGAGGAAGAGAGGAGAGAGACAAGGAAAGGATCGAGAGAGAGGAGTAGAGAGAGGACGAGAGAGAGAGAGAGACGAGACGAGAAGAGAGAGAGAGAGAGTGAGAGAGAGAGAAGAGAGAGAGAGAGAGAGAGAGAGAGAGAGAGAGGAATGTGAGTAATAGGCAGTTAGGCAATATGTAGCCTAATGGTGTGGAGGTAGTTTGGTTGTTTAAGGAAGTAGACAGTTTCTTGATGTAAAGAGATTCCAAAGAAGGAGTGAAAGACAATCAGCAGTTTGACAGAGTACTATCTTGAAATGATTATACATGATGTCAGTTTTACACGAATTTGAATGGTTCCTTATGGCCGAAAATCCTTTTGATTATAAATAAGGACCAACCGTTGAGTGTGGAGACAGAGGAAGGATTAACCATAAAACGTTAACAGTTCACGAGAGGTAATGAAGTGCAGACGTGGCATGGGTGTTCAGTGAGGGGACCAGTTTTTTAAGAAACAATGATTCATTCATTGTTAAAATCTTATGATTGGAAGCTCTGTCCAAAACCTTAAAGTCCTTGTACTGAATGGAATACGTCAATTATCAGTATGATTCCTAATGCCCTCGATATATATATATATATATATATATATATATATATATATATATATATATATATATATATATATATATATATACTACTTTACTATGATGAAAAATATATCCAAATAAAAAAGTAGAGATTTACAAAATTATCGTTGTACAAGAAAACCTATACCTAAAAGTATCAAGAGAGGGAAGAGAGGAGAGAGAGATGAGGAGGAGAGAGAGACGAGAGAGAGAAGAGAGAGAGAGAGGAGAGAGAGAGTTATACTTATTTGCGTCTGGTAGTTTCGAAACGGCCGTAACTCATTTATCTGAAACCCCCATTGATCTTCATTGCTTTGACCCTAACGTGATACACAGCCCCACTTTCCAAGACCAGAAATTGCATTGCGATGTTATTGTCTTGCGATAATAATAAAGTCTCTCTCTCTCTCTTTCCGCAAAAAAAGAAAGAAAAAGAAAAAAGGAAGCGGTAAACCTCATTAACACATTAGAAGCATTGCCGCCCATTCAGCATTAGGTTTAATTGCCTCCCAAAGCAAAAGCAGGCAATGAAGGAGTTCAGCGATTCGGAAATTCTTTTAGGAACGTTTTCAGGTCATTCGAGTTTAAAGAGGCAGCAGTACTCCAAGGCTTCCAATGAAACCTTTCAGTAGATGAGTGTCAAGTATTCTCTTATTTGGAAATAAAATTGCTGCCTGTACCAGATTTTGTATGTGTGATGTGAGTTTCGGCAACTTCACAGTCATACGGACTGGCACGAATGCATAGTAATCTATGGCGGCTAGGACAAATATCGGACTACAGTACAGACAGAATTCTTTGATTTTGTCTTCGTGCGAGGTGCCTCCAATTCCTCTCGATTGCGAGAATATAATAGTTGACAGTTCTGAGGTTTTGGGTTGTTTTGCTCAGCTAAGGTCGAACGCTAAAATATAAACAAATAATTTTCTGTAATACGTAGATTTTAATAGCTTTTTCATAATTTCAAAACAAAAACAATGTTCATCAGTTTGTTTATTTTAGTGGCTGATCAAGTATAACATAAATAATTATTTCTCTCGCTCAGGTTTTACCCTCTTCTTCATTTCACAAAAAGTGGTCAGAATTTTGTGTCGCTCTATAAGCAGAAAACAACATCCTACTAAAGAAATAAGAGCTTTGCAGATGCTTCACAAGCGATTTTCGAGCGCCTCAGCGGCGTGGTTGGTATGGTATTAGCGTCCCACCTCGGTGGTCGCGCGTTCGATTCTCGGCCATTCCATTGAGGAGTGAGAGATGTGTATTTCTGGTGATAGAAGTTCACTCTCGACGTGGTTCGGAAGTCACGTAAAGCCGTTGGTCCCGTTGGTGAATAACCACTGGTTCCATGCAACGTAAAAGCACCATACAAACAAACAAACAAACGCACACAAGCGATTTTCAGTTAAAAGAATCAAATACAAAGTCATTCATGAACGATGAATATTATGAACCTGAATGCACTAAAAACAGGAATGTCAATTTGGGATTGTGATAAACGAGGAAAGTTCGTATGAAAGAAATAATCATAGTTTCCCAATAAACATGATATTAAAGGGGGAAAAGGAAAATCTCTTGAAAGCGTTCGATGGTTAAAGCCAATAATAAATAGCATAGGAAAAATACGTTAACTTTACTGAGAACATCCTATTAAATTTGTCAACAAATTTTCTTTCAGAAATTAAGACGGGAGCGAAAGACCTCAGAAAAATGGTTGATTCCCAGAAGCATCAACAGTTATTAATTAAGCTGCACAAAATGCTGCAAATAAGGTTTTGCATCAAACATTTACGGAAATATTCAGTATGGTTCTCCAAGCTTAGAGATTCAAAGGTATTGATGACGTCATATTAAAGATAACTCTTTGCTATGACCCAAGAACATTCATATTAATATTTTTTTTATTATATTTATACTATATATATATATATATATATATATATATATATATATATATATATATATATATATATATATATATATATGGAAGCTAGGTACTATGTTCTACCTCTAAGTTAATGGGGATACAATCCACAATGATATAAAATCCTTCTGTAGTTTTATGAAATATATATTTTTTGTACGGCAACTTATAGCTATTGACCATCAGCTGTGGTCTATAAGTTGCTGTACGAGAAATATTTATTTGATAAAACTACAGGAAAATTTTACATCATTGTGGCTTCCCTGTATCCCTAATATATATATATATATATATAATATATATATATATATATATGTATTTATTTATTGCAACGAATACCAGATAAACTCACCTTCCAAGCTTTATGTAGAAGAAAATAGAGTAAAGGATAACTTAGGCTTTAAGAGAAAATTAATGTAGACCTAATTTAATTCAATCTTGCTAAAGAAATAGCCATTCTTTCATAGCACTGAAAACTGACAAGAAGGCAGGGGAAAACATTTGATTCTTTTTTAATCATTAAATTACCACCCTGAACACTATTCATCTTTTCTCTGGATTTGTGACTACTAAGATCCTTTGTTCAAGGTACCACCTGCGTCGAGGCTCCCCTGGGCACATAATCCCAAACACCTGGACGGCAACGCAAAGAAGAAGCTGAATGAATCCTGCAGCCAGGCAAACCAAAAGACACAGCTGCCCCTCCTCCCCAACTCACCACAAGGTCAGAGACAGCCCAGCAAAAAGCCACATGTTTTGAGATAGAAAATGGAGGTCAACTGAAAGACTGGGGAGTTAACCTACCAAAGGGCATATAAGACCCTGCAGATGCTGACTCGTGTGAGAACGACACAGATTCTTTGCTAGAGACATACTGGAAACTGTAGGTGCATCTAGGGTTTAATAAAACCGTTTTTTTATTTTGTGTTTTTTTTCATGTTTTTTGTGTTTTGTTTTTTCTCTTAGGTTTTTTCCTTGCATCCAATTTCTCCATTTTTAAAACCTTACTTATAGTTACTATAGACTTAAGCTGCTATTTAAGACCTAAGTCCTAAGCCTTTCTTCTAGATTAGAAGAATTATTGAAATAAGGATATTTTTTGCTATCTATTTTAATATGATTTTTTTCCGTTTGATGCTGAACACTTGTTATACCACACACTTTTAAGGAACTGTTTGCCTATTGTAGTTTTCATACCTCTGAATCAGATACATATATTATTATTATCATTATTCAGAAGATGAAACCTACTCATATGGAACAAGCCCACCTGGGCCATTGACTTGAAATTCAAGCTTCCAAAGAATATGATGATCATTAGTTGATAATAAGAGGAGGTAAAGGGAAATATAGAATCAAGAGATATAACTTAATTAAAAAGAAAAAATATAATAAATTACCAAACAGATAAAAATGCATTAAAATCCAAAGAGAATAGTATTTGGAACTGGGAAGTTCAACAGCAATCACATTTACTGCATATTGGTGCCGCTGTTCAGCGAATCTGGTTGCTTGCATCAGATAAAGGGGATCAGGGATCAATTGTGAATGTGAATGATCTGTGTTGAAATCCAACTTATGAAAAAGTGACAAACAAGAGACCATCTGTCGATGGTCCAAGTCTTAACTACTACTATAAGGAAATAGAAAAACACCATGAACCAGTCTTTCTAAAAAGAGATAAAATTTCTGGCACAAGCAGATATCCACACCAGAAAGCAGTATTCTGGTAAAGGCAGTACAAATGACCTAAAACAGGTTTCATTGATTTTATCGCTGTTGTAAACATACAAGGCCTTACTAACAATATCTAACTTTCGTGCGGCATTTGCTGAAACTTTCATTAGATGTTTCTCAAAGGTTAGATGTGAGTCAAAGGTTGCAGTTAGAATAGTGAAAGTTTCAGACTCGTTCAGCAAAGTTCCATCTACTTGGAGGGGAGGATGACGTGGGAAACCTGTATGAGTAAGACTAATCAACAGTGTTTTCGTTTTACTGGAGTTCAGCCTCATACCGCACGGACTACACCATTTCCTGATCCAGTCCATGTACCGATTGAGGCTGGGGGACTTCAATTCTCAAAGGTGGAGACTTTAGTACACCCACAAGTCTTGCATCATTTGCGTATTGAATAATCTTGTTTTCCAGGTCAACAACCATGTTACTTGTATATGCTGAAAATAACTGGGCCAAGAACACTGCCCTGTGGAACCCCAGTCCTGACGCAACAGGTCTTCATTCACTAAAGATCCTGTCCACAGCAACTCGCTGTAAGGAAATCTTGAAGTACTCCTAAAACATATCCACACACTCCAAGATTCTGAAGTTTATAAATAAGTGCTTTGTGATTTACTAAACCGAAAGCAGCACAAAATCCTATCTGAATTACTCTGCACTTAAATCCCTTAACAGGGTTCCCTTGCAAAGGGCAAGTCAAGTCTAATAGAGCATGGCAGGTACCTACTGCTTCTTATATGCATAACTGACTATCAGTTAGCAATTTTTTTAGATTCAATATATTTATATGGTGGTTTAAAGATAAGTTTTTCAGCAACTTTGGAGAGCACAGGGAGAGCAAAGATTGGCCAGTAGTTACGGCAGTCAGCAGACATGCCAATCTTTGGAACAGGCACTGTATTGCTAAGCTTGCACTTGTCTGAAAAGGTAGTACATCGACATAAAAATGTATAGAATCTACTAAACTTGGGAGACAACACGATAGAAGCTTTTTTAAAAAACAAAGGAAAGAAACTTTCAGGGTCTTCTCCACCCCAGCTATCAAGATTATCCAGAATTTTCCTAACATCCTGGGGCAAAATGCAAATTTTGTAAGAAGAGATTAAAAGGATGATAAGTATCAAGGAGAAGGACATCCTCAGCTGATTGCCTAGTTCAAAAGGTTGGTGAAGCAGTTCAGCCTTTTCCTTAGGGCCAGTAACCAATCTACCGCCATCTGTTAATAGTGGTAAATTCTATTTGAGGCTCAACAAAAATTGTGTAATTTTCGTTTGAACGATTTCATCTATATACATTGAATTTGGTCTGTTGTCATGGTAGGCTCGTTTACATGTATCATCAAACCATGGCTGATCATTTGTCCTAAATTTGATGGCCTTTCTAAGAACATAGCCGTCAGCATTTTATTTAACTAAATGGGGTCAAGATGTAGTATAGCATCCAAAATAATATCTGCCTCACAAGATTCAATAATGCGATCCCAATTGGCTCTGGATTTCAACCAGGCCATTTTTTCAATAGTGGAATTAGGAATGTACTGATTGACCTATTACTAAGAATGTGCATTGGTTTTTCAATTGGCTGGACAAAATCGGAGGATACACAGAACTAAGGTAGACCGGCCATGTTGATCTGCGGATGCATTACAGTCTCCACAAATAATGAATGACGCTTTAGAATCCTGTGACTGACCCATACTAATCTCCAAAAAGCAGTCATAAATAGAATCGTCGATATTTGGGTTTCGGTAAACAGCAAATATGTAAACATGGTAGAACTTACTGAAATTTTTAAAACAAAGGACTTCAAGGCAACTATACTTCCTAGAGTATACACCCATACCTTGTGCGTCTGGGATGTTATTTTACGACGATAAATAAAGTCCGGGATATCAAACCCCGGGGTTAACAACTCAACCTGTGACTTGTTACTACTTACACGAGTCTCGGATAAAAACAATAAATCGTAGTTACGGGACAACTTTTGAGATCAAGAAAATTTGATCTTAAGCTTCTGTTGAACATGTTTGATACTGAACACATGTACATATGTCTTGTATCATACTGTTTCATACATACTATGAAGGCACTGTTGCCAGTCATGTAGTTTTCATACCTCTTCCTGTTCAAATGATTTGAAATTGAAATACTTGACCCCTGTACCTCATGGTTTCAAGATATGTTTAAAAAAACATTAAAACTGGTTTGATAATTGAAACTTTCAATGTGCAAATGTGAAATATTGAAATATAACTGTGTTTATGTACCCAAAACACTCAAAATGTTAAGTGGGTGATGGTTGAGATACCATTAGTTTTCCTTATTTTCCCTAATTTTTATTTTTCACACTAATGGATTTTTTTCTAGTGTTTAATTGTCTTCTTAGATTTTGGCTTGACCCTGTTTCATCTGTTTAGTTTGATTCCTATTTTCTGATGTTTATTGCTTTAATGTAAATATAATTGTTTTCAAAGTTACACCAAGTGGTTGTCTGCAACAATTCCCTGTTGAGTAAAATCCCTCAGCTCATTTTCTTTTCCTCTTGAGTTTTGCCTGAGCTCAAAGTAGTAACCAGATACGAAGATACTCATGGTAAGTGAATTAATTTCCTAGAAGTATCACAAAGGCAATTTCCCTGCTCAGAATTCAAGCATCTTCACAGGTAAAAAACATTATATATATGACCTGATCTCAGTCATTTGTGGGTTCGGGATATGAAGGAAAAACAGGAGAGAGAGAAGTTTACGTGCATGCAATGTAGGACATGCAAAAATAATAATCGAGTGAACGTTTAACACAAGTGTATTCTTCTTAATTACACAGTGGCCTGTAATTATTATGTTAACTATACTAGTGCACAACTGGACGGCAAGTTAGACTGTTATTGACACTCATGGCGACACACGTCTTTGTGTGGCGGCCGGCGGGAATGTGGGGCAATGGGCACTTGTCTCGACCCAGTCTGTACTGTACGGGACCCGTTAACGAACTCTCCTGACCGCTGGTGCGGCCTGTTTCAAATGCCCCCTTCACACGGCATCGTTATGCAAGAAACTGATTGGTTATTCTGGCTCCTTAGACACAAGGGCCAATCATACAGGATATCGAGAGATGTGTGGCACTCATTGAATTGCCCAAGCCACGCCAACTTGTAATGTCTTTGGCGGTTGACTTGTGTTGTCGCAGATACATACAGTATCACTAATAACGGTTTCACGGGACTTCAGAATACCGCGGAGAAGGCATATTCAAAACTGTATTGAATCAGCTAATATATATATATATATATATATATATATATATATATATATATATATATACATATATATATATTATATATATATATATATATCAGATATATATATATAGATATATTTATAAACGAGATATATAGCGAGACTGTAACAGAAACGAGAGAAAAGCGAGAGGAAATAAGAACAAGTGTTACTCATTAAATGTGTTATTCGCTCCCATTAAGCGGAGGTGAAGGGTTACAAGCGGGTAGGAGCCATTGCGGCGGACAACGTGAGTCTTGACCTCACATATTGACTTCTCACGAGATGTTGACCATGACATCATCCAGTTGTGATCGAAATGCATTGGGAAAAGTAGCGTGTGAATTAAAATGAAAAGTGAACTCTTTTTCAGACGTAAGTAAGAAATTAATACTACTTAATAGGCACCTAACCAAAGACCCTATATAAACCGTTCGTACTAATGAACAGCAGGCAGAGCAGAACAAGTTAGAAAGTAAGGGGAGTGTTGAGTGATCGAGTGGTGGTGCGACCCAGGCCTCGTTATCGATTTGTGGACTTAGGAAATTCTCCACAAGTGACAGAGACTCTAGATTCTATAAACATATGTCCCACAATCGAATTATAAGTAAAATTGCTTTTGAAATAGACTTCGTTCAATCACCGCAAGCGTTCAAGTCACGAGTGCCTTTTAAGCCCTTTTAAGATAAATCCTAAGAACAAATCTCGATCGACTAACCCAGAAGTTACGGTGGAATTTTTATAAACATTAAAGGAAATAATAAATGTATTTTAGGGAAACATAATTTTATTTCCACCGAATTTAAATATAATTATTTTAGTGGATGCAAATACTGTGTAAGAGAGTGAGGAGATATATCTACGTCTCGGTATGTAAGCGATGCAGCAAATTGTTCCTGTTGAAGAGTAAAAGTCACGTAACCAAGCCTCCTAAGACAGAAGAATACTCCTCTCCAAGACACACACACAATACATACATACTAACCCCCATAAAAAAAAAAAAAAAAATATATATATATATATATATATCTTAATATATATATATAATATACATATATATATATATATATATATATATGTTATATGGGGGTAAATCCCTTATAAATTAAAATCTGCCACCAGATCTGTTACGTCCTCGGGGAGGTCGCAACACGCAAAACTTGCATCTTTGAGGCGTCATGGTAACGTTGACTCGAGCGGGGCACTACGTCGAGATCTCTCTCTCTCTCTCTCTCTCTCTCCTCTCTCTCTCTCTCTCTCTCTCATACCAAATTACCTAAGGTCGCTGAATCAGATCCATAATTACCAATGATAGACATTATTAGTAAAGAACAAAATGATCAGCTAAATAAGTCAAATTCTGAAACTCTAGTTTCTAAATACAACGTGACGGAAACTCCAAAATAATGCACCAATTTAAAAAGGTAGAACTCAAAATAGGAAACCAAAAGAAACCTAAGGATTGGACTTAAACCACATCTAGATCTCAATTTCTCCAATAACTAAACATCAGTTATGATAAGATAAGCAATCAGAAAGGTCATTAGTATCTTCCTATGATTAACACCAGAAGACTGCTGGTCCTTGACCCAGGCTGACAACCTACACATTTCTTGAAAATGGGCCACAGATAGGGCCTGAAAGTACTCGAGTGTGGAGTAAAATCAAATGTAAATACTTAGAAGTAAACACGTTATACACAATGATTTTGTGGGTTTCTTTTTCAATCTTCAGAAGAAAACTGAAAGAAGTTTTTGTTTGGTTCATCATGTACCCACAGCAACACTACAACAGAAGTTGCTGGAACTAAAGCTGTTCATTATGCAAGAAGATATGAAGCACAACTTTACAAAATCAAAGCCGTGAAAAATAAGATCTGGTTTATAAGTGAATGTTTGAAGAACAAAGTGTGTCCAAGAACATATGGCAGGATTGGAAAAAGAAAGACCCTGGAGTGGAGAAGCATTCAGCAGTTTTCAAGAAGGATACATCAAGGATCAGTTGTAAAAGCTTAGGGAGAAGAAAGAAGCTGCATTTGCTGGTGTAAGGAGTACACAAAACACACTTTAGGAGACCATAAGGGGTGAGTGGTACAAGAAAGTTGTTGGGCAGGTCAACAGTAGAGTAAACTGATACAAATCGTAACATGGTCAACATTAAAAATAAATTTGAGAGGTTATTCAGTAATTCGGTTTGGATAAAATTTTGCAATATGGATAATATAAAGAATATCTCAAGTAGATTATTGACTAGGGATGAAACAGCAGCACTAGGGCTAGGATTAAATATCTGTGTAGGGACTATAAACAATATCAACATAGAATTCAACAGCAAGATTGAATCATGGTGTTGCTCAGCACAATGATTTAGCTCCTTTTCTCAGAGGAGTGATAATAGGGAGTAATGAAAGCAAACTTGGAGATATCTTGCCAAGGAGATTTAGTATCGCTCTGAAGGGATTAAAAAGAACAAAGATATTAGAATTATGAAAGCTGACAAAGGGGGTAGCATTGTTATCATGAATAGTTCAGAATATGATGAAACTACTTATGCTAAAATAGAGAATCTTCCAACATTGCAACTATTATAACATGAAAGTGAACTTGCTGTTAAATGAAAAAAAAGTACCTGTCATAAAAATGTTTTTTGAAACCTCCAACAGTCATCACACATTTAACTTGCATCTCATATAGGAGTGAAGTTAGGCAAATCTCACTTCTGACACAATAGGTCATACTCACAGAACGACTTCCAACCAATATCTGAAACACTCAATCGCTTTTTCTACATATACTCGAAAAAATGTAAAGACTTTCCCGAGAAAAGGTTTCACTCTCATTCGCTTGACGTTTACAATAAATTCCACATTACTCGGTTTAAGATAAATCTAAACTATCCACGCGCTTCTTGGCAAAGGTACATTTCACAGTATGCACCTGTTGATCATATAATAAAAGGGCGTCTCTCATTTGTCTGTTTCTTCTAAGCCGACATATCCCTATTCTATTTGTTGACTACAATACTTTGGTAGGTTTCCAGAAAAAAAAAACAAGTTGTAGAAAGTCCCTACAACCTTATCTGAGTCGGATTCTCTTTTAGACAGATCATCCAATACCATGGGTAAGGTGTCCCTGTCCTGACAGTTATTTTTAAATAATTTCCCAATGTTACGCAAGAATTCTGTTTCTTTAAATGGTATATATTCATGCAACAGACAGTTAGACAGACAGACAGACAGACAGAAAGATAGATAGAGATACAATTTTAATAATCGTAGTTCACAAACCAATTAAAATTTTTAAGCTTCCAAATCCAAGACGCAAGTCTTTATTGTTTTTCTAACATTGTTGTTCCATTATGGTACTTAGAATTTGTCACCTTCATCTCTCTCTCTCTCTCTCTCTCTCTGTCTCTCTCTCTCTCTCTCTGTCTCTCTCTCTCTCTCTCTCTCTCTCTCTCTCTCTCTCTCTCTCAATAAATCGTGCATGGACGACCAGACTCGGCTCTTCCTTATATAACCCACAATGAAATTGAGTTCGTGACATTTAATGTCATTAAACGCCAAAGTAGATCAATTTCTCATGTCACAATTATATATATAGCAGCAAGAAATAGAAAAAAAAGAGTTATTGCTCGATCTGATGGCTAACATTTATTTCTGTTTCATTTCATGAGAGGAGATAATTATATTGGCATAAAAATCACGAATATCATTGGTGGAAGATACTCTCGCGGAAATGGAGATATTGGCGTAACATTGAAAGTTGAAATCCTCGTAGATTTGTCATCGACATTAAGTTGTTCTATTTCCAGAGTCATCACAGCGTCCACAAGCTCTGCTGAAAGGAAACGCCCCCGCACAAAATCACGACTTTCACATTTAATATTAATAACTTGGATTTAGTAGCGATGAAAGGAATAGAGTGGAATGGATGATAGAATTTAGCACTGGGACCTATGAAGTCATCCAGCGCTAAAACGGATATTGACAGTTGAAAGGCTTGAGAGATGTAGCAGGAGTAAAACCTCACAGTTGCACTATGCAACAAGTGTTAGGAGAGGGTGGATAGCAAGATGGAAGGAAGAGAATATCAGTGGAAGTACAGTAAAATGAATGAAAGGGGTTGCAGTTAGGGGTCGAATGGACGCTGCAAAGAATTTGTAAAGCCTACAGTTCACAGCGTGTGGTGCACTGACGGCACAAACTCCCCAAGTAACGGTGATGACAGGGCTCCTCTTTATAGGTCAAAGCCATCCACTAAACTGTCTTTAAATAAATGCCTTTATCTTTTGGCTTTTGGTAAACGTCCAACGTCATGTCATAATCGTTTACTATTTTTAAAGGCAGCGATTCATCTGCAAAGGCATTTTTGGAAATATAACAATAACAGAGCGGCGAGTCTTCATCTGCCGCCGATGACAACAAGCAGTGGCAGGTGACAAGTGTTTTGGATTATATATTCGTCTACAACACCAAAATGAATTTTTTCTTTTTTATAAAGAGCGCATGAACTTTTTATTAAAAATTAACAATAAAATTTAGAGAAATACGAAACGCATCTATGATTCGAACATGTTCTACCGCTTGTGTCTATCGAGAGCAACGCGGAAAACACCCTACTTTATGAATTTATATGGCAATAAAAATTAAGCGAGACCACGTTGAATTTATCGTATGATAAATTATTGTACTAAATAAAAGGGCATTTATTGCAATTGAATTTCCTCTGGCATATGAAGAGGTCCTGTGTTCTATAGAATAAAACGTAACATGCGTCCTGATATTCAGCGGATTTATGTATTTATTTCAACAGAGAAAGAATCAGTCATTACCATCTGTCAGCTCCTGAGAGGTGACGTTCCACATTGCGTAACACGAGGAACTCGCATCCGAGAGCCTTCATCCTGGGATCCAAGGACTGAATATCCCGAATCCAAGAGGTATTATTAATTAATCAATAATTGTGAGACGTAGTAAATCGCGCGCCATGCTTCACTGGAGAGGGAGTCATGGGGATTAAGAAGGGGAGGCGGAGATTCCCCGGAATGACTTTTTCTTGCGATTCAGAGATATCTCTTTCTAAGAGGATCATCCTCTTTGGCTCTTGTATTCAAATTATATCTCAAAATATATACGGAAACAGACGGCCATATGAAAGCTGCCGTCAGCTTCTCTCAGGCCAAACTCACTCCACATTCATTGCAGAAAGATATACCACTAATATTATGATCACTACTGAGTCTTCATGCAATGAAATGCTTCAGTACCAGGTCTAGTCAGTATCTAGAATGTAATTACCAGTGAGAGGCAGATGATGCCGATGGCACAGAAGCTTCCGACACCCTCTATGGAGTCATAGTCATGGGGCTAAAAATGAATGCCAAAACGAACTTTAAATCGACCTTGGCAGGTATTCGACGTGAGTGCTCATGTGTCACGGTGAGCCCCCAAAAGGCAATCTAATTTTTAGGAAGACTTTTTCATTCGGAGAAATTTCCAATAGCCCAAAAATATATAAATTTCATTTATGCTAACCTATTTTCACATCTAAAAGGAATGTAACAATTTTTAATGAATTCTTCCGTCGTCGAGAATTATCTGAGCAGGGTAACCCTTTGATATTCAGTGAGCTGGACTTTTATTATTGCAAATTCATGATGGAAAAGCTTAATGGTTGCATAATTTGCTTTTGCATTCTGCGCACTGGTCTTACAAATATAGTTATTTCTTATATTTTGCTTCGACTTACCTGCCTTCAGTTGCCTCAGAGTCCAAGTTATGACACTGACACTTGATATACCCCTTAATTAATTTAGGGATAACTCTGGAAAAGAAGATATTGATTATTGTCATGATCATTATTATCTGCTTCATAATCTTCAGCTTTGACCATTTCCATTAGAGCACTAAAATTAATCATTGCTAGAACACTAACGAACATTTTTTGTTCTTGTTTTGGACGAGAGTAAATTTCATTTTTATTTGATTATACTTTCTGATACGTACACAAGGTTTTAATAAAACTTAACTGACAAAAATGTAATGGTATTACAGTTTGTGTGGTGATAGCAGGAATACGACTTCATTTCTGTTTATTTTTTGCTCTTTACCTCAGCAGAAACTTTAAATTTTGTTCTTATAATACCCATCTGCCCTTCAAATTAATTCTTATGCATATCAACTTGCATCTCGCTGCAAAATGTCTGCCTGAAACCCTTGAAAGGAATTGCGAAAGATTGCATGATCATGAAAAATTTCTGAAAACAACTCTCTGCTTCTTCTGCTCAGATGTAAAGATATATATATATATATATATATGTATATATATAATATATATATTATATATATATATATATATTATATGTATTATATATATATATATATATATATATATATAATATATGCATATATATATATTATATACATACTATATATATATATATCTCTATATATACGGTATGCCATATATATAGATATATATATATATATATATATATATATATATATATATATATCTATGCATAATATTAGATATATATATATATATATATATATATATATCTATATCTATAGATATATATATATATATAGTATATATTATAATATATCTCTATATATAATATATATATATATATATATAATATATAGATATATAGAATATATATATTATATATATAATATATATATATATATATATATATATATATTCTAGATTATAGTATATCTATATAATTATATATATATCTATATATATCTTATATTATATATTTTATATATATTATCTATATATATATCTATATACTATTATATAATATATATATATCTAGATATAATATACCTACATATATATATATAATAGATATTATGTATTGGTGATATATAATATATATATATTAATACTACATATATATATTATATATATATATATATATCGTATAAGATATATATATATATATATATCTATATATGATATAGATATATATATATATGTATATATATATCTATATATATATCTATATTATAATAATAGATATATATAATATATATTTATAGATAGTATATAATATAGCATATATATATGTAAATCTATATATATATATACTATATCTATATATCTATAAATATATATATATAATATATCTAGATATATCATATATATATTATCTATATATATCTACACCTGATAACAAATCACACACACACCACACACCACACACACACACACCACATATATATGATATATCATATATATATACCATATTATATATATATATATATATAGATCATTAATATATTAGTATATATATATATATATATAGATAATATATATATCTATTCTATATATATATAAATCTATATATATATATATATATATAGAATATAGATATATATATCTATATCTATATATATAAGTATATCTATATATATATATATATTAATATATATATATAGCCTATATATATATATATATAAATCTATATAGATATTTCCATATATAACTATATATTCATCTAGAGATATATATCGAGAGAGATAGATATATAGTATTATATATATTCAGATATCATACATAGTATATATACTATATTTATATATATATAGATATCTAGGGAAATATAATAGATATATGATATAGGGACATACAGAGAGAAAATATATATAGATAGAAGGAGGGGAGAAGATATAAATATATATATATATAGATAATATAGCATATAATATACCATATTTATACATAGATATATAGATATATATAGGATAGGAGATAGATATATAGAGATCTGGGATATAGACTTATATAAATATATAGATATATTTATATGTTATAATTATTATGATATTATATAGAATAATATATATAATATTATATATAGATATTATGATATAGAGAGATAATAGTATAGACAGCTATACAACACGTGCATAACAACACACACACACACACACATTCAGAATATATATCCTAAATATATATATATATTAAAATTATTTATTTAGACTCGCCACAATGATATATATCAATATATATAAAGAAGGGGAATTTTTAATTGATAATAAATTCATTCCCCATCAATGGACATGAGATCCCATGGGGGGAAGATATATCATATATATAGATATAGGATAAAAGATACATATATATATGGATTATATATATATATGATATTATATTATATATATACATATATATATGATATTATATATATATATATATATATATATATATAATATATATATGTATATACATATATATATATAGATATATATAAATTATATTATATAATATAGAGATATATATAATATCGATCTAATATATATATTATTATATATATATATATATATATATATATTATGAATATAGATATATATATCTATATCTATATATATGTATTAGATGACATATATATATATATTATATATATATATATAGATATATATTATATAAAGCTATATAATATATATATTAGTTTATATATATTATATAAATTATAATCTATATAATATTAATACATATATAGATATAGATTTATTAGATATATATTACATCAGATCTATCATCTATATTATATATATTATATATATATATTATTATAGACCTACTAAATCCTATAATCATATATATATAGATATATATATATATATCTAATTATATATATTAAATCTCTATCTATATATTATATATACATATCCTATATATTCTATCTCTATATATATACCTATATATTATCTAGATATATATAACACATATATATATATATCTGTACTATATATAATATTAGTATCAATAATACTATATAATAGTATCTATATATATATATATATTATATATATATATAATACATACACTGCCTAAACACACACACACACACACCCCACACATATTATAATACATATACATATAATAGATATATATATATATATATATAATATCTATAATATATTATATGATATTAACAATAATATTAATAAAACATATATATATGTATTTATTATATATATTATATATATAGATAAGATATATATATATAATATTTTTAAATAATTATAGTTATATATACATATATATATAATAATATAAATTGATATTAACCCCCCACAAATTATATAATAACATATATATATATATATTAAATTATATATATAATAATTATATTAATATAATAATATATATATATATATTATATATATATTCTAATATTATATAATATAATAATAGATATATATATATATATATATAAATGATACAAAATATATATTAATATAAATATATTATATATAATATATATATATAAGATAAATATTACATATAATATATAATATATAGATTATATATAATATATCTAATAATATATATAATAATATAAAGATATATAATATATATATATATAACATTAATATATAATATATATATATATATATATATATATTATATATATATAATATATATATTACATATTAATAATAAATTTTATTGAAATGCTCTAAAAAATGGAAATGAAGTTTTATGAGTTACGCCAAGATTTTCTTAAAAGCGTGAGTACCTAACATGGAAATGCAAAAAAAAAAAAAAAAAAAAAAATGCATTCCTTGTATGATTTACCTCTATGTTTGAGGGCCATACTTTAATTTTTGTGGACATGATTAAACTGACTTCTCTATTCGTAATTTGCGTTATTCAACTCTTGAGTAATAAATCTTTCAAAATGACAGTACTGTTAGAGAGTACCAGGACAATAAGTACAGATCGCCAGGCTTAGTATACCATCCAGAAATTCGGACCATGGCATTTATCTACATATTTACCGGTATATATGAGCTAGTGATGAGAGAGGCTGTCCGCGCGCTGAGCGACGGCAAGTCAAAATGAAGTCTGCTTCTCGTAGACTAACTGTATTAATCACGAAATATGTCTGCTTTCCTGCTTAAGAAAGATACAGAACGTTTCCAGTCTTTCAACCTCTGGAACATTTTCATGAGTCGAATGTACTGTATCTTCACGTGCAATTGTTATTGCTTACAAGTCATGAAGAATCACATTGTACGTAAGTAGGTGACACAAGACTCATTTATTTCGCTGTTCGATGAAAATTCTCTTATCTATAATCCCTTTTTCAGCAAGACGAGAGAGAGAGGAAGAGAGAGAGAGAGAGAGAGAGAGAGAGAGAGAGAGAGAGTCACCAACAAATCTTTGTCCTTATCTTGATTCACTCTTTCCTATTTCTTGTTTTGTCTTCCTACTCAAAAACTATGCATCCTTATTTAATTAGACTGTTGCTAGGGCAAAGAAAATCCTGGATCAACTTGTTAAAATGGACAATCGGCACCTAATCACTAATTGCCCACTTACGGAAAGGTTTTCGAAGAAAGCCATATCATGCACCACAAGAGGGCAGAAAGGACAGCCTTCATAAAAGAAATAAGATAAATAAACAAATGTAATAAATAAATAAACACGGATGGTAACGCTGATGAAGGAAAGTAAGTTACTTTAACATCTCTGGCTGGAGAGGACTTTAACATCCTCTGGCTGGAGAGGACTTTAACATCCTCTGGCTGGAGAGGACTTTAACATCCTCTGGCTGGAGAGGACTTTAACATCCTCTGGCTGGAGAGGACCTACCAACATGGCGTACCATCAGACAAGGTGATTAACCAATTAGTTTGGCTGCCACCGCCACTTCCTTTCCAGAAATCACGATAACATGAGTCATGGGACTGACAAGGGAAAAGTAAAGAGGGTGTCCTTCTGTTCCGTTGCTTTTATCTCCCATTTTTATTCAGGGCCTTTGGTTACGCGGTCTGTTGATTTTGTCGCAGTTTGCATTTCGCTATATTTTGTATGAAAGTCAACTAATGGAGTTGTGTTTTCCGAAGTATCAAATAATCTTTTTCACATAAAAGTTTTTTCAAACGCAGTGTACGTGAGAGGATTTCTCAATTTCCCGATCTCAACTGTAGGCATTCTACAATGCTGGTTGGTGTTCAGGTAGGCATATTCTTTTCCTCGGATGTGGGTTCCTTTTCTTCAAGATTTAACAAATATTTTATTCAGAAATATTAAAAACTTTATTGTTTCAATTTATCCGATTAGCATCTCTAATGATCACAAAAAATGTACTGTTGCCAGTTTAATTTGATATGTAACATCAACTTCACATAATTTTCTCGTGTTGAACTTTTTACAACTTTCTCTCTCTCTCTCTCTCTCTCTCTCTCTCTCTCTCTCTCTCTCTCTCTCTCTCTCTTTTCTGATTAAACATCTCCCTTAATTTAACGTTTCCAAAAAGTCCTATATAATGGAAAAAAATAAATAAAATAAGCTTTGTTTTCATAAATTGTCGAAATTTTAAATGACTAAAATATTTAGATGTAATTCCCATACGCAGATAACTGGTTGACTAGATCATTTACTACGTAAATATCACATATTAGCTAATTTTCATCTCAAAGATCGTCCTCATATGCACTTCATTCAGTAGATGGCGTCCATAGATAAAACAAAATCTCCGTCCATAAGCGTCTCTCTCTCTCTCTCTCTCTCTCTCTCTCTCTCTCTCTCCTCTCTCTCTCTCTCTCTCTCAGTGGTGCACTTTCAGCTTTTTCATCAGTCATCTTCATAGTTTACATCTGGAGGAAAATGAACGAATGTTATGTAACCATTATCATGTTATTTTTTCCAATCACTTCGTTGAGAGAGAAATGTTCAGTCTACGGCAATCTTCAGACCGCCATGTTAAATCTCTCGGACAGAAAAGTTTCTCGGGCTGGAGGCTCATCTCCTGAGAGGGTAAAGACTAATATCCCTCAGGCAAAGTTAGATGAGGCATTGAAAAGGATATCAAGGACCAAAGATGTTTGCCAATTTCGAATTTCAAGGGATGGCTTGAAGGGACGTCATCCTTTGATCGTTGAGTTGAGTTCACGTTGGAAATTGGAATTTTCTAATATTCATGAAGAGCTTCACGCGATTTTACCAAAATTTGATGAAGCACTACAGTATATTTTATACAAAATTTGAAGATATGACTCCTTTACACTTATCGTTTTACAGTGCGAGGCTAATCCAGTAATTTAACATGGCTAAAATGCGTCATCGCGTCCCTCTTCAGGTGGGAACATTGAGGAGGCTGCTTGACAGTCATAAGTTTAGGCGTTGGTCCCCATCCATGCCCTGGCCAGAAGTAGCTTGATGTGCAAGGTTTGATTGTCGTAAGTTGATGGGTTAGGAGCTAAGCAGAATTCAGAAGAACGCCCTCAACCAGCGATCATACAGCGAGGATTTTGAAGCCTTCGGTCGTTTGGCTGCAGCTTCGGAAATCTATCTGAATTACAAAAATGCCGCAGCCAACCAATCATATGGCAGAGGGACTTGAATAAATGCTTTCATAGATTTGTCGAGGATGATCTTTTCCATGGAAACATTACATACGCGACGGCCATCAAGATTAGATATGCTTTCAAGATCTGTACTTTTATGGTTGAGACCTGGTACTATCTATAGTATACACATATAATAGTATCTATTTTATTTTATTAAACATTATTATAGATAGATTAATACATATATAATATATTAATAAATAGATATCTATATATATATATTATATAGATACATATATATATATATCATATTATATATTATATATATATATTAATATATAAATAGATATATATATATATATATATATATATATATATATATATATATATATATAAATAATATATAATAATATTATATATATATATATATATATATATATATATAAATATATTAATATAATATATATATTTATATATATACTAATATCTATATATATATTTATGTATATATATATATACTATATATAACAAAAATATATATATATATATATATATATATATATATAATATATATATATCCGTTTTCCTTGACAATGTCTTAGTTAAAGAAAAACGAAAGCCGCTTGGATTTCTGACTGTCATTTTTTCTGTAGGTATTCGCTTATTTAATGAAATGACGTGCATCTACTGTGATTTTTTAAGCATAGATATCTATATATATATATATATATATATATATATATATATATATCTATATATATATATATTATATATATATATATATATATATATATATACTAATATATTATATATTATATATATATATATATATATATATATATATATATATATATATATATATAGATATATATGCTTAAAAAATCACAGTAGATGCACGTCATTTCATTAAATAAGCGAATACCACAGAAAAATGACAGTCAGAAATCCAAGCGCTTTCGTCTTTACTAGACATTGTCAAGGAACGAATGAAATACAATTGGAGAGAAAGTTATCAGGTAAACAACAAGATCAAGAATACCAGATGGTTAATTGCCAAAAGGATAAAAATTAAAGAGATAATCCAGGATCATCGGATATCACACAGCCATAAACTTAAACATAGATTTAACCCTAACAGAAACTACAAAGTATCCGTATAGTCCAAAACATGTAATTTTGTGGCTTATATTTATCTACAACTTTTTTCATCATGAAGGCATCAAGCTTAAATAAACCAAGACTTAAATTAAGAACATTTCCATTATTTGTCTTGATGAAACAAGATTCAATGATATTCCTTTTAACTGTGTCATTACTTGGGATTAAGGCTCTTGCTTGACTCCAGTTAATAGGATGGTCTAAACCTCTCATATGTACGAATAATGCATTCGAAATTTGCCCAGTTCTCACAGAATATTGGTGGTGTTTGAGACGTTGTGAAAGAGATTTGCCGGTTTGTCCGTAATAGACTTAATCACATTTTTTGCAAGGAATTTCATGTATGAAATTCCTTGCAAAAAGTGTTTTACCGGTTTGTCCGTACTAGACTTTATCACACTTAGTAAAAGGAAAAGAAGAGGGAAAAATGGATTGTGAGGAAGCAGATTTGAGATACCAACGCCTCAAACAGAACTTTACAGTACTGATATAGAAATGGAAACATGGCATACAAAAACAGACTCTAGCAATAAACTTAAGATAACGCTGAAGAGAGACCGGTGGCAAAGCATGAAAAGGATGAACCAGAATTTATCACCAGATGATGAAACAGGAAAGTGCACTAAGAATCTTAAAGCAATGTAACCTAGTATTGTATTATGCTTCAACCTGGTATTGTATGTTTATTTATATTTTTTTTACATAATATACAAAATTGATTTCATCTACGTTAAACGTAGCTACAGTTAACGTAAATGGACTTATTACTTTGAATAAGCAAATTAAAATAATAAACTTTATGTTTCTTTATAAACTAGGTATAATTTCCGTTCATGACCACAATACAGAAGGGGACGGGAGACTAAAATATATTGAAAAATACTGTAACGTTTTGATTAATTATACACAAATGCTTAAGGGTGGAATTGCTCTCTTTTTAAATAAAATATATAATGTGGAAATTTTGAATTTTGGAAATGACATGGATGTTGTTATGAGCCTTAATTGTCGTTATTCAAATGTTAATATTCAATTATTAGATGGGTATGCTCCTGCTGGGAATAGTAAGAAAAAAGAAAGGGAGAAATGATTTAATACAGATATTTTATATTTCTAAAGGAACAATATAAGCAATATCACAATGGGTAGTGACTGGAATTCTTTTACCTGTATGAGAGATTGTTCAAATTCAGATAGTGAATGTCTTTCAAAGTCATTAGTAAGCTCGAAAAGCAACTTGAAACTTATAGATGCTTGGGTTTTATGTCATGACCAAGTGGAGTATACTTATGTTATGGAGAATTATGGCTCAAGGATGGATAGGTTTTATTTAAAAGATTTGCATAACCATGTGGCAAACATTCAAATTATCCCTGTTAGCTGGACTGACCATTGCATTATAGTATTAGCCTTGAAATTAGAAAATGTAGCGTCACCAGGGAAAGGGTACAGGAAACTTAATAGTAATATTCGAGATAAAAATATTGCAAGAGGCAATTTTCTTATGACTTGCATTAGTATTAAGAGGAGCAAAGAAAGAGTTGGAAATATTTTGTGTTGGTGGGAATATGCGAAAGCCCGGCTAAGATCTTTCTTTATCACTTGTTCAAAGCAAACTAACCAAGAAAAATATGACTTATTGTATTTACTGAACTACCAGTTGAAAGAAGAAGTAGGAAAAGGTGTGTTAAGTAAAGACAAGTTTTCGTTAGTGAACTCTTTGAAATTAAGAATAGATAGTATTCAAGATGAGATCTGCGAAGGGGTCAAAATTAGAGCAAAGGTAGGTGATAAATTAAAGGGTGAACAAGTTTCAGCATATATACCTGTTAGGGAAGAGGAAAAACTCTAAATTGTATGTAAATAAGATAAAGAGGGATGATGGTAGTGAAATAATAAACCCAAAGGCTATTACTTTACATATAAGGAAATATTTTGAAAAGATTTTCAAAAAAGAGAAATGTGATAAGTCTTATCAAGACTTGTTATTAAATTTAGTAGATAAAGTTATTGATAGGAATGAGAATGATATTTTAACCTCAGAAGTGACAGTCTGAAGTATTGAAAGTATTGAGGTGGATGAAGAACAGTAAATTTTTAGACATAAAACCATCTCTATAATGAATAAGGAAATAATAACGCTTACGCCGAAGGAAGGAGACTTAGGTTTTATTACAAACTGGAGGCCAATAACAATGTTAAAGGTGGATTTTAAGATAACAGCGAAACTAATAACTAATAGATTGAAGAATGTGTTACATTTAATTATTTCCCGCGAGCTGTTTTGTTGTGTAGATGATATTACAATTATCAACTTGAATTCCATTATGAGAGATATTAAGTTTTATGCAAATAATAATGATAAACAAGCTGTCGTAATAAATCTAGACTGGTCTACAGCTTTTGATTGTGTGGATCATGACCTTTTATATGCTATATTGAGCAACTCTGGTTTTGACCCTAGTTTCATTCAGCTAATACAAATGCTATCTATCTATATACAGATGCTGACAGTGTACTATACATAAATGGTAATATTTCTGATCCATTCCCCATAAAAAAAAATCGGTAAGGCAAGGATGTTCATTATCCATGCTTTTATTTATTATTTACCAGGAACCTTTTTACAGGATGATGAAAAGGAAGATTGTCGACACATCATTGAATTTGCCAAATAATCTAAAGGTTTCTGTTCTAGGATATGCTGATAACTCTGTTATCATAGTTACTAATGACAAAGGAATACTAGAATGTTTTGATATAATCACAGATTATGAAAAGGCAAGTGGTGCAAATCTGAACAGAAATAAAACTTCAATTTTAGGAATTGGAAAATGGAAAAATAAATCAGCATGGCCAATAAATGGCTGTCATTACCTTTATGATTCCTGTAAAATACTAGGTGTTTATCATAGTAATAATTATCAAGATTGTGTTAATCTAAATTGGAGTAATCTAGAGAGTAAGACAAACAGATTGATAGGTATATTTAGGAACAGGAAGTTGACAGTGTTTCAAAAATGTGTCACATGTATGTACAGTTCCACAGTATTGTGCAAAACGAATACAGAGGAGTTTATTTAGATACCTGTGGAATGAAAGCTGTGAGGCAATTGCAAGAAATACCGTATTTTTGCCCAAGACAGAAGGTAGGCTAGGAATGATGAACATTCTACATAAATTGAAAGCCATTTTGTTCAGTACTTTTAACAAGATTTCTATAAATAAGTGTTATGGTTTTGAAATTATGTATTTCTATTGCAAAATAAAAGCTAGTGTTTTGTTGGAAACTGGAAAAATTATAGAGACTGTACTATTTTTATAAACATCATATTATAGTAAGATGATTGATGTTTTAAGAAAAGTATATCGTTTAAAGAAACATCCTAAGGTGTCTGTTAAAGAAATAGATTAGTTACTTTTGAACTGTAAAGACTATAAACCAAAGGTAGAGTTATTGTACCCGCTTTTTAATTGGACCCAGATTTGGAAGTATGCAAATAATAAGTACATTGATAAGGAGAGCAGAGATACAGTTTAAAGATATGTTCATGAAATACTTAATACCAAAGATAGGCTGCGTATGATGAAAATCTCGAATGAAGATAAATGTCTCTTTTGTGGCTATATTGAAAATAATATGTACATATTTTATTTGTGTCCCTCGTCGAAAAACATTCTGATTTGATTAAAGTCAATATTAAAAAACTGTTGTAAAATTGAAATTGATAGTTACTAAAGTTTTTTAATTGGATTTCAAGATACCATCTAAGAAAGACGAAAACAGCAATGGTGTTACTATCAGATTTTGTAGCAGGAGTGTATGGTTTGGTCGATCTTTGGGTCTATTGACAGACGACCCAAACTTGATTGCTTATTATAGGGAATAAAATGTCAAAAACGAAGTTTATATTGAGTAAAGTTTATGCAAATAAATTAGACAACCTTTATACCAAAGAATATGTACTTAATGCTATTGTAAATTAAAAAAAATAAGTTTCTGTTTTAGGATAAAAAGCTTCATACTTCATTATTTGAAAGAGTTGTAAATTGTTATTGTGTATATTGTTTATATGAATGTATATGAAGCCATTGTATTGATTCTATTGTAAGTTTTATCAATAAAAATGTATTTTGGAAGTACTGTGCATTAAGATAAAAAGTAATAACTATTTCTGTAGATAATAAACGCACATTTTAAACAAACAGGAATTTTTAGGGCCTTAGTTTTTTGAGACTATTGTTAATCAACAGCAAAAATGAATCCCGAACCTTCTGACCTGTGACTGGATCTGAGGCGGCTCTCACGTTATTCCATGGCGACGATAAACAGCCCCACGGAATGAGTCCATGGTTGCGTTTGATATGTTTTAATATAGTAGCTGCCATTTATGTTTAAATTCTTTTATTCGGCTATAATGTTATTAAAAAGGATAAGCTTGCAGCCTTCACTAACTTTACACAGATGTCTGTGATACCATAAGGATATACGTAAGAACAGTGACGTTAACGTCTAGCTAAGACTGAACAGTCCTTCTCGTGATAACGGCGATGAATGAGCAGTTTTCCCATTCTTTAATTTTTAATGCTGTAGAAATGCACTAACACTTCATTATATGGTTGTATACTGGGTTGAAGATGGAAAGGGAAGATTCTAAAAATATATGTTTGGTAACCCGACTGCATTTGATATATGAGAACGTAGTACTAGTTTGTGCTGTCACCATATCACCGTCAGATACCCGATTGATGAAGGCATTAGCCAAAGCTACGCAGCAAAGGACATTGGCATGTCTCTCTTCCTGTTAGGTTTCATGTATCCTTTTGTAATTTGATTCTCTTTAATTAACAAGTGGATAATTGGCTAATTTATCCTCCACTGCAGATGTCGTTCGCCTTAGTTACCAAGCAGAACTGAAAGGCCATAGGGCAATAAAGCCGCCTAGTGATGTAAATTAAGAACCTAACTATAATTAGTTCGATTTAACATGAGATATATTCAGAAAGTTATGTAATGAAATGAGCACATTCAGTGTTGTAACGTTAAAACTAAACGAACACCCGAAGAACGATATTTTCATAATTGGAACATGAAAATGGAGAAGGGAATCTGAGGGTCGAACCGGGAACAAATTTGTAACCAAATACTCCTTTCTCCCTTGTGTTCTAATGGGTCCTTACTATTTATTTCAGGAAGTTTGAGTTTTCGTTTTTTGCCAATATCTTCCAAATTAATTGATGTATTGGTGTGTTACTTTGCAACAGTTTATTTTTACAGCATCCCCTAATTTTTGGTAATGAATTCAATTTCCTAATTAAGTTTTTTTAGGGACTTTACTCTTGAATTTGAATGGGTAGCCAGCAAACTGATTAACGCTTTCGGATAAGAGTTTGGGTACATAAGAGTTTGGTTACCTACCACTGTACTTGTCCCGAATATCTACTTACAGTAAATTCCTCCCTACCCCCAACTTTCCTCTTCGACTCAACCATTCTTTTCCAAACTCTTCCTCTACGTCATTGCACCCCGCAGCGTATGTTATTTCTTCATGCATGTGATAGTTTTTCTTTTGTTTTCATAATTTTGTGATGAAATGCATTTCTGCATCCACGGAGACATTTCAGCATGTAAGCCTTAACTCTGAACAGCGAAGAGACTACCTTCTCTGTATTTACTGGAGACACAAGTGATGAACCCGTCGTTGCACCCGACATTTCATTCATCAGCTACAAAGATTTCGGAAACCCCTCAATTCTGTATAATAACCATGTAGGTCGTAAGCACACTTCATCCTACATTGTAATGCTAATATATGCCTGAAAAATTCCATTGCAAAGGAAATTTTGTGGAGAGAGAGAGAGAGAGAGAGAGAGAGAGAGAGAGAGAGAGAGAGAGAGAGAGAATGAAAAGACGGATGGGGAAGTATGTTTAATGAGTGAGGAAGGGTTGGTGATAGGAGGGGAAGTCCCTACCACAAGAGTGCTTATCCGAATGAAATCGTAAATCCTGACTGGCTAGGGTTGGGTGTCCTCAAATTCAAGAGTAAGGTGCCTTTACAATCAGTGTTTGGACACGGAATTTCTTATAAAAAAATTGGGGGAGGGCGTGAGAAACTTTATTTCAAAGTACCATACCAATCAATCTATTAGTATGAAAGATATTGGCAAAACAACAATGACCCAAACTTCCTGAAATACATAGTAGCATTACTAAAAAAAAAAAAAAAGAAAAACCCTACCGTCCCCTGGGCCCCTAGCAGCATTTTTTGCGGGTCTTTTAACTTTTTAAATGTGCATTTTCTGAAAAATATTTTCGGTGTACTATTGAAATAAAAAAAATCTATACATGGGTTTAATAATAAGTATTTTACTCAATTGGAGAAGGTAGAATGGTTGGAAAATGGTTCCCAATTAAACCCCATGCAGGAAGGGAACCTACGTAAGGGTCGAACCCGGACAAAATTTGTGACCAAATAATTCCTTCACCAATGTTTTACTTAAAAAAAGAAAAAGAAAAAAGAAGGTCCGTGACCCCTAACAAAATTTTGAGGGGGCAAAACTGTAAAAGCGATTTTTTTTTTTTTTTTTTTTTTTTTACAATTTTGCGTTATATCCTAAATAATGGATTTTATCGAAAACATTATTATATACGAAATTACAATATAATTAATTATATTTCTAACGATATATAATGGTATACACTGTATACTTTGTGGTATTATTATAGCACCTAGGATTCGATAAATACTGATGTTAAAACCCTGAAAATGAGTTTATTTCCGAATTTTGTCTTTCAGCGTTTTTAATAAGCATTTTCTAAAAACAGCTTCGCTGCGCTATTAATATATAACATTGTCTCTAAAACATTTTTGTATATAATATTGTATATTTTGCTCAATTTGTGAAGGTAGTACTGCGCGGTTTGAAAATGCTCCCAATGGAGTTCCATAAGTGCGCTACTTTCACGATCGATATATGAGATAAATCATAAAGTTTTCCGCACTTGAAATACGAATTGATATAAATAAGATAATAGTCATTTTGACCATAACGAATTCTCATTTGCTATAGCCCGACGTGAACCGGCCGTCACATTTTTCTTAAAAGCTTAAAGCAACTTTTTTTTTCGTGGGTGAGTAAATTGTATACGCAATGGTGTATACCAATTGTACCCGATTAGTAGGCTATGTATTATACATCTGAAGATATTCGGAAGATGGTTACGTATAAAACTCTGAAACTCTAGTCGCTTTCAGCTTATTTGGAAAATCGTGCATTTTCAGGGTTTCATTTGTAACCTTCTTCCGAATTTTTGTCCTGGTTTGACCCTTAGATTCCATTCCTATATGGAATTTAATTGGGAACCCTTCCCGAACCTTACCTACTTCACAAATTGAGTAAGATATATATTATTATACACCATTATATAGAAATTTTGTTATATTTGAATAGTGCAACGAAAAGGACCTCAGAAAATGCCTATTTCAAAAGTTAAAAGAAGTAATCCGGAAAAAATGCAATTTATAACATATACCTTTGTTGAATCTTAGGTACTATACTAATAAAGCCAAGTATATATAATTGTATTGGAAAGGTAATTTAATCTACTTTAATTTCGTAGTTATAATTCCTTGATGAAAAGCATAGTTTAGGAGTATAACGCGATAAAGTAAAAAAAAACCCTATTTCGGTGGGGATTTTGCGCCCCTACAAATTTTGCAAGGGGCCCACGACTTTAGTTTTTTTTTTTCTTTTTTTTTTTGTTATACTAGGGACCTATTAGAACCCATTGGTGAAGGGATTATTTGGTTAAAAATTCTTTCCCGGTTCAGCCAGTTCTGGTGCTAAAATTCCTATACTAAATATATATACATAAAAAGATAACGAAGAACAAATTAATTAGTTTATTCCAATATTGTACATAATAATCTTGAATGCAGCTACGAAAGATAATTAAATTGAACTATAAATGAAATTAACAGATTTTTCATTAAAAGTTCAGATACAAAATGAGACCTTTCTTGAGCTGGACACAATGAAAATGATTTCGTAAGATAGATAGGAATTGATAACCAACTAGATCATATTCTCATTTAATGACATTTATTAAAGTTTTTTTTTTAAATTAAATTTTCTGTGTTATAAGACACTGGCATAATAAAAAGTAACTTTCAACCACTCAACAATAAGTTCATATTTTACCATGTGAAATCTATTCTGTTCTTATTTTGCCATGTAAAATCTATTCTGTTCATATTTTAGCATGTGAAATCTATTCTGTTCATATTTTACCATGTGAAATCTATTCTGTTCATATTTTAGCATGTGAAATCTATTCTGTTCATATTTTACCATGTGAAATCTATTCTGTTCATATTTTAGCATGTGAAATCTATTCTGTTCATATTTTAGCATGTGAAATCTATTCTGTTCATATTTTAGCAAGTGAAATCTATTCTGTTCTTATTTTAGCAAGTGAAATCTATTCTGTTCATATTTTACCATGTGAAATCTATTCTGTTCATATTTTAGCATGTGAAATCTATTCTGTTCATTTTAGCATGTGAAATCTATTCATGTTCATAGTTTAGCAGTGAAATCTATTCTTGTCTTATTTTTAGCAAGTGACCTCTATTTCTGTTCATATTTTAACCATGTGGAAATCTATTCTGTTCATAAAGTTTCCCATGTGAAAGCTATTCTGTTCATATTTTTACAATGTGAAATCTATTCCTGTTCATATTTTTACCATTGCTGTTGATCTTTTAATTGTGTTCTTATTTTACAAGTGAAATCTATTCCTGTTCTTAATTTTGCAAGTGAAGATCTATTCTGTTCATATTTTAACCATGTGATCCTATTCTGGTTCAATATTTACGCATGTGAAATCTATTCTGATTCATATTTTGCATGTGGAAAATCTATTCTGTTCAATTATTTTTGAGCATGTAACAAAATTCCTACTTCTGTTCATATTTTACTTTTAACCAATGTTAGGAAATCTATTCTGTTTCATATTTTGCCAATGTTAAAATCTATTCTGTCTTCATATTCATTTTTACCATTGGTGAAATCTATTCTGTTCAAATATTTTAATCCCATGTTGTGAATATATATTCTGTTCATATTTTCACCCATGTGGAAATCTATTCTGTTAATATTTTAACCAATGGTGAAAATCTTTATTTGTTTCATATTTTACGCCATTGAAATGAAATTATTCTGTTCTATATTTATACCTGTAGTGAAATATATTCTAGTTCAATAATCCTTTACCATGTGACAAGATACTTCGAATATTTACCTGTTGAAATTTTTTACTATTCCGTTCATAAATTTTAACCGAATTGAAAGTCGATTCTGTTCATAATTTTACCATCTTAAATCCTATTCTGTTCTACAAATTTTACCTATGAAATTTCTATTCTATTTATTTTACCCATGTGAAAATCTATTCTGTTCCATATTTTAAACTGTGTTGAAATTAATTAAGTTAACCATTTTACTGTGTGAAAATAACTAATTCTTTGTTCAATATTTATTTTCCATGTGAAATCTTACTTCCTGTTTCCATTATTTTATACCAATGGTGGGAAATCTAATTATGTTCATATTTTTACCATTTGTAAAATCGAAAATTCTTTCAATGTTTACCATGGTGAATCGATCCGTTCATTTTTTGATTTTTACCATGTGAAATTCTATTCTGTTATTAATTTTACCAATGGCTGAAATCTATTCTGTTCAATATTTTACCATGTGAAAATCTATTCTGTTCATTTTTACCATTGTAAACTCTATTCCTGTTCATATTTTGACCGCCATGTGAAATCATATTCTGTTCTTAATTTTACCATGTGGAAAATCTATTTCTGTTAATATTTTACCATGTGGAAATCTATGTCTGTTCATATTTTACCATGTTGAAAATCTATTCTGTTTTCTTATTTTAACGTGTGAAATCCTATCCTGTTAATATTTACATTGAAATCTAAATTCTTATTCAGTTAATTTTATTTTCCATGTGAATAAATCTATTTCTGTTCAATATTTTTTACCATGTGAAATCTATTCTGTTCAATTTTAAACCATATTTGAATCCCTATCTTGAAATTCTTATTTTAACCCGTGTTGAAAAAATCCTTATTTTAACTGTCCATATTTACCGTGAAATAAATTATTTCTGTTCAATTATTTTAACCAATGTGGGAAATCTATTCTGTTCATATTTTACCATGGTGAAATATTATTTTCCTGTTCATATTTTACCATTGTGAAATCTATTCTGTTCATATTTATCTATTCTGTTCATATTTTAGCATGTGAAATCTATTCTGTTCATATTTTACCATGTGAAATCTATTCTGTTCTTATTTTACCATGTGTTCAAATCCTGTGTCTATTTTACCATGTAAAATCTATTCTGTTCATATTTTACCATGTGAAATCTATTGTGTTCTTATTTTACCATGTGAAATCTATTCTGTTCATATTTTACCATGTGAAATCTATTCTGTTCATATTTTACCATGTGAAATCTATTCTGTTCATATTTTACCATATGAAATCTATTCTGTTCTTATTTTACCATGTGTAATCTATTCTGTTCATATTTTACCATGTGAAATCTATTCTGTTCATATTTTACCATGTGAAATCTATTCTGATCATATTTTACCATGTGAAATCTATTCTGTTCTTATTTTAGCAAGTGAAATCTATTCTGTTCATATTTTACCATGTGAAATCTATTCTGTTCATATTTTACCATGTGAAATCCATTCTGTTCTTATTTTACCATGTGAAATCTGTGTTCATATTTTACCATGTGAAATCTATTCTGTTCATATTTTACCATGTGAAATCTATTCTGTTCTTATTTTACCATGTGAAATCTATTCGGTTCTTATTTTACCATGTGAAATCTATTGTGTTCTTATTTTACCATGTGAAATCTATTCTGTTCTTATTTTACCATGTGAAATCTATTCTGTTCTTATTTTACCATGTGAAATCTATTGTGTTCTTATTTTACCATGTGAAATCTATTCTGTTCATATTTTAGCATGTGAAATCTATTCTGTTCATATTTTACCATGTGAAATCTATTCTGTTCTTATTTTAGCAAGTGAAATCTATTCTGTTCATATTTTACCATGTGAAATCTATTCTGTTCATATTTTACCATGTGAAATCTATTCTGTTCATATTTTACCATGTGAAATCTATTCTGTTCATATTTTAGCATGTGAAATCTATTCTGTTCATATTTTAGCAAGTGAAATCTATTCTGTTCTTATTTTAGCAAGTGAAATC
>NC_087203.1:8096281-8103781 GCF_015104395.2 Macrobrachium nipponense
ACAGAATACAAGATACACTGTTACACATTTCATACAGTATACACTATAAGTAGCTCTGTTATAGCATATTTGTTTTAAATCGTATTTTTAAAAGCAATTCCATGTCATTTACAACCGTTGTAATCATGAAGGCAGGGTATTGCATTTTTTAGGAAACACTCTCTCTCATTTTCTCTCATGCAAAGAATGGATTTTGAGTTTTGTTACCCATATCATGCAATGAGCATTAAATACCCTTGTGCTAAGACAACTAAAATGTTCGTGTATCGCTGTTTCTGTTTGTAGTAAGATCATATGAAAGTATACACACGGATACAAAAGTATCACTTATGTTTCTACTTTCAATTGGTACATCAAATATTATGTGGTAACACATAATTTTGAATTATTTGGCTAAAATTGTCTTTAACAATTAAATAAATATATGTAAATTATTTAGATTTAAAAAGTATCTGCATCCGCGAGGGTATGCTCATCAAGTATTCGCATCCACATCCACATCCACATCCGCAAATTTAAAAGAATGATATCCACGTCCATATCCGCAAATGTAAAAAAATAGATAACCGCATCCGCAAATCCCATTTTCAGGCATCCGATACATTTCTGATATGGTCTGCATCATATGGGAGCAAACACTCACTATCTGGAACTTACTATATCGGACAAATTTCAACTCATCATTGGGATTTTTTTTAAGCTATTGTGGCAATTGTGGATATCATACAGTAACTCTAGCTAAATACTAAATCCAACCTGAGCATCTTACGATAAAAGTGAATGTCAGCTATACGATAAGTTAAATAAAAACTTGGTTACTTGGGATTGCCAGTAGCAAGAATCGCCCTGTATATATTTTCATTCGTTATTTGTCTAAAATCCCATGAATTATACATGGTTAGAAAAATGTTTTTTTTTTCACCTGCATGATAATTCAAAAAATATTTCAACTCTATAACTTTGACGTTTTTCGTCTCAAGGGCTCCTCTGTAAGTCATACCAAGGCCTAGAGAGTATAGGTTCTCAAGACCTTGAGTCACACGTAGTACACAAACTTTTTACGATCGGCTAACTTTAACTTAACATTGAACATTGTGATTTTAATGTTAATATTAGTAGCAATTTTGAATACCATAGTATAAAGTTTGACGCTCCAGCTAAAATATGAGACCAATCAGAGTATTATAAAACTGATAACTTTTCAACAGCCATTCTGCCATTCAAATAAAAACTTTTGTTTAAACTCGGTCATCGCTAGGTCAGAAGAATAAGGATGGCGTCCTATGTTGAAGTTGTAGCTACTCTACGTAAGTATTCCAGATCGAGAAAGTTATGCTAATAATAATAATAATAATAATAAAAACACACACACAACGATTACCGTCACATATAACAGGGTTACTGCACAAGGCTCGTAATAATCTGTAGTAGATTGTAGGCTTTAGCTATCTGACTGACGAAAATCAAGGACGATAGCAAGCCGCAGGTCTCTTTACTTGTCCAAGTTCCAACTATAAACAAGTGGTCGTCTGAAGAATTAAAGAATACTAAGAATCTGAGCTGTTGATACGTTGCTGCATGGTAGCGGTTCGTATCATACAAGTCCTGTAGTGAAGGGTTAACAAATGTTCAAAAGGAAAACAGTAGATTATTCCAGAGAACCGATTAAGTTTAGTATACTACATATGTATGTATATATTTGTATACATACATACATACATATATATATATATATATATATATATATATTATATAATGATATAAATATGTATGTTATAAATTCTTCATGCTTAAACAGGATACATCTCAAGTATAAGAGACCCATTAAAACACTCTGGTTTCAAGCCAAGGACTATATTCCGGTGGACCGACTCCCACCCTTATCAGTCCACCGAAATATAGTCCTCAGCTTGAAACCAGAGTGTTTTTAATGGGCCTTCTATTCTTGATATATATATATATATATATATATATATATATATATATATATATATATATATATGTGTGTGTGTGTGTGTATATATATTATCAACTAAAAAATTCCCCTTCGGTTAGCATATATGAAAATATATTAATTCTGAGGTAGAGCGAATTGGATATTAAAGGAGATTTGTAGCTCGATGAATATACAAATAGATATATGTATATAATATATATATATATATATATATATAATATATATAAAGATATATATGTAAGTAAATCATACATATATCATATAATTATATATATATATATAATATAATATATATATATCTATATATATAGATATATATATATATATATATATATATATATATATATATATATGATATATATATATATATATATCTATATATATATATATATATATATATATATATATATAGATATATATATAGATATATATATATATATATATATATATATATATATATATATATATATATATATAGATATATATATATATAGATATATATATAGATATATATATATACATCTATATATATATATCTATATATATAGATATATATTTTTACGTATATAGCGGCCTTGAGAGAGGCTAGATACGTACACGGAAGTAATTTAGGGATTTCAAGAGGGAATTGCTTTAACTTACCGTAAACTGCTAGTTATTATTAATTTCTTTAGAGGGAAGGTCGCCAGAAAACTCAGCTCGTTACTTAACAACTATTTATTTACAAAAAGGCCCGTGCTGGCCTGGAGGAGAGGTAAATGATGGCTCCAACTTATGTCATTCAAGCTGATTTTCATATACTTGGGGTAATGCACACTTGCGGGCAGAGACACGGCACGTGACTCATGGAATCTGGAAAAGAATCCCAGATTAAACAAGATAAAAGGAAAAATGACTTCTTGCTTTGATTAATTAATTCTCTAATACTGGGGAGAAGGAACTTTTAAGGTTTCACTGAAGTATGCAATGACTCCATTGGTCTGGGACGATCACACAAGGGAAGCATGCGGCCATGAGGCAGTGAGAGGGAACAAAGGGATGAATTCCTTTTGTTGCTGGAAATTGAATTGGGAGAATGAGGATCAAAATTATAATAGGTGATAAGGGACTGGCAATATGTTGTTTCACAAGACGTACCTGGATGTCGTGTTCAGTGGCTCTTTGTAGAAAATGTGGCTCTTTGTAGAAAAGTATGGGGACCCCTTTGTCCGAGGCCTGGGTCATCGGCGCGCCACTCACACCCTGGGTAGGCCTAACAGGAAGGCAGGTAGTTTGACCTCTGTCCGAGATCACGTCTCGCAGCCGACTGAGACAGAATTCAGTTGGGTGCTTGGGGGTTGGAGGTCAGCTTAACCCCCCACGATCAAGGCAAATCCTGGAAAACAAGCATACAGCCAGCAGAGGGGTCACAGGAAAGAGAGCTTAAGGTATAGGTCTAAGAAGTACCAATCTGCCTACACCCTTCCCTTTTGAGATACGTCCCTACAGCTGATAAAAGACTCTTTTCCCCCAACTGGGGAACTTCCTATCTCTAGCTGGCGGGTTTAGGGTTTCCCGCGTTTACTAAAAATCAGCTGATATTCTAAAGAAATGGCTGCCGTTTTCCAAATCAAATTATTTAGTTAATTGCGGGGTAGACGAACGATCTATAAACGTCACAGCTCCCCCTGTTAAGAAGGCATTCACTCCCTTTCGGGTGTGAAGGTCTTGGCTTAAATAAATTGATCGTCTCGACTACCCCGTTCTCCTATTCCAATTTGAAGTTTTTTTTGAGCAGGGATACAGCTAACTACAGTGGCCTACCTAACTTATAGGCAAAGATGCTAAGTGTACTAACTTAATATAGTGATGTAGTCTAGCCTAATAAATAACTACAGGTTGTCTTGTGACGACAGTCTACTCTACCCCTAGATAAGGTTACTTGAAAATTCTACTTGCTACTAACCTAATGCCCTGGTACTAAATCATTAGCCTAACCTACTCAATACATTTAAATGAAGACGCAATCATTCCAGAGTGTGGTACGCACAGCAGTAGTTCAGCGACGGAATTGTAAAAATACATGATAAGAGGTAATGATGCTTGGGGATGATGAGTGGTTAGTTGACCAGGAGGGAAATGCAATGAGGTAGTTATATTTAAGTGAGGGTTAGTATTACAATGGCTAGGGGTTAGAGGGTTAGTGCTACTGGCAGAGATCAGGCTGGCTACCTTCTCTGGGTAGGTGCCAGGATCATTCTGCAAATGAATGTGACACTGTACCTCAGGCACAGGTGTCAAGGAGAGCATGTGGCTCTTGGGTTAGTTTGTTAATGATTGGTTACGTCCCTTCTTCTTTTTCTTCTTATTCCTCCAGGACCTGGCTATACCAGTCCTAGGAGTAGACGGAGGCACCGACTCTGGGGAAAGGCCAGAAACGCCGGCAGGAGCAGAGGCAGTGGTAGCCTGAGGGATTTCAGGAGAACACCCTACTTCGGTATCTGCAGCAACCGTCGTAGAGGTGGAACCTACTGCAGGGGAGGCCCTCACTTCGGCTGCTGCGACAGCCGTCGTAAGGGGAAAACTCCAGGCTGACTCCTGGTTGGGCAGTTCCTGGTTTTCCAGAGGAGGTATGAAGGTTAGGTCTGCCGGAGGTTCATCCTCGGGCGACAGTGGTGAGGGTGAAGAAGACTCATGGACTTTGGGTTGGCCATGGGCTGCGGTAAGCTCCATGCCTGTTGGAGGATCTCCTGTAGGAGGATCCTTGGTTAGGTTAGGCGCCGGCGCTAGCTCAGGGCCAGGCGCAGAGGTCAAGTTCGGTGGTGGCTCTACGTCCAGGCTGGACGGAGCTTGGCACTGCCCAGTGCTGCCAAGTGGCACTGGCAGAGAGTTGAGGTCGACTGGACCTGTGGCGGGTACCGGAGGTGCAATACCTCTCAGCGTGCCCTTGGAAATGGGAGACAGAGGCTCCTGTCTCTTGTTGAAGGCTAAGCCTTGTGGAAAATGGACATTGTCCGCTGCTGGTAGTCGGCTAGGGCACCTAGGCCAATTCGTGGAGTGCCCTATTACGTTGCAGGTTTTGCAACGGAACTGTGAATGGTCAATCTCCCTCCTTGGTAGCGGGGGAGACTGTTGGTGGACGTACTTCCTGGAGGAAGTAGAACTTCGATGACTCCTTGCTTTGGAGTGATTCGTTGTGGGGTTAGGACCCCTAGGCTTTTTGGAATGCGAGGGAGACTTCATGTCTTGCCCTAGGAGGAGGTCGTAACCTCCTGGAATGTAGCTTGCAACTGCAAGGGTACAAATTCTGGAAAAATGAGGTCTGGTGACCCTCAATTGTACGGTCGGAAGGATCAGTTTAATGTGATTGATGCCTTCAATGGTTATCAGTTGACGTCTGTCAATATTAGCCCCTCGGGGGATTCGATCTTCCCGTATCAGGGAGATTTGAGCGCCAGACTCGTCGTAGGCTCTGACGTGGCTTGGCGGATAATGGCTTTGGAGGGGTGCGACTGTTATAGGGCCCTTAGCTGGGGGTCCTAGTGAAGAAGTATTGGTGACGGCCATTGCGATGGCAGGAATATGGTGGTTTGCGCACCCTCCATAGTTGGCAGACATGTGACCCTTGCGGCCACAGTCTCGGCAGAACGTGTTCCAGAACCTCTTCCGTGGCACTGGACAGTAAGGCCGAGATGGCCCCACAGGTTGCGAATCTGTGGAGTCACCAAGGCTGGCAGTGTGCTCTGGCACAGGTGAGGAGTCCTCTCTGGCAGTGATTTGAGGTAGGGAGGTTAAGGAAACCTCCGTTGAATCATCCTCGGAAGCAAGTCCGGGGTTAACTGGTGGGCTTACCTCTTCCAAAGTGGAGGAGGTAGGCGGTAAGATGGTAAGAGGCTGAGATGATGCGGAAGAAACGTCTGGCTCTGACACTGGGTCAGGGCCAGGTTCACAAATAAAAGGGATGTCTGGGACATCGGAGGCACTAGCCTCCGAATCTAAAATTGATGATTGATTATGAGGCATGCTGCAGGGATCCGGTGCATCTGGTAGTGGGAGCTGCGTCCAGGGGAGATACGGCTTAAGTAAATCTCGGCCCAATATCACCTGATAAACATCATGAAATTGGTCAACTATGCCCAGGTGGCACAATGTGGTTTCCCTGGTCTCCTGGTCCAGAAAGGGCATTTCCACATTCAGAAGGACCGAAGGAACAGAATAGAGGTTACCGTCAATCCATTCAAACTGAATTTCTTCGTTCGTCTGGATTTTGGCACCCCTAGGCAATGCCTTTCTGGAAATAAGGGAGACCTGGGCTTCGGTGTCGGCCATGACTTGTACCCACTGATAGGCCGTAGGAGACTGTTCATCAGGCAGGGCTACATGGTAGCCTTGGAGAAGTTCACCCTGGAAGCTCTCCTCCCAAGGTAGAGACCGACTTGTGCACTGGTCGGAATCCACAGCATGCCCACGCACACAACAAGTGGTGCAGAACCTCCGCAACCACCTCTTACCGGGAGTCCAGCTCATGGTCTGGGGCTTGGAAACTAGCAGAGAGATTGCGTCATCTAGGAGAGCTAGCTCATGCTTTCTCTCTTCTTCTCTTTCCTTTCTCTCTGCTTCTCTGGCTTTCCTCTCTGCTTCTCTTTCTTCTCTCTCTGCTTCTCTGGCTTTCTCCTCTGCTTCTCTTTCTTCCTTTTCTTGCAGGCGCGCGGCAGCCTGCTGCGCCTTTATCCACTGGTCTAGTGCTGGTCCAGTGTAACCAGCCTCCTTGCCCAGAGTTATGAGGACTCGGAGCCTCTCGAGCTCTACGGCAAAGAAGTCGCGGGAAGCAGGGGAAGACATTTCCCTTAGGCTGCAGTAGAGGCTCTGATGAAAAATGAAAATAATGGCCAGGAAGGGTACGGAATGGAATAGGAGTGCCTACTGTGGAAAGTGGCACTCACTTGGAAAGGTGTTCTGCGACGTGGTAGAGAAAAAGTCTGAGAAGACTGGGTGCTCTGTGGCACTTGGGAAGTGTCCCGTAAGTTGGTGGCACTTCTGGATTGGCACCTTCTAAAGAGGTGAAAAAATCAAATGGAGTGTACGGCGTACGTCACACTTAAGGGCGTTCCTAAGTTGGGAGACGCTGGAATGGGCTACCTGTAGGTCCAATACAGGTGCACGGCACTTATGAGGAGGCGTTCCTTGGTTCAGTGATCCAAAATGGCGGATACTTTAATGAATTGGACGTTCCGTAAGGACGGACACGCAGGTATAGGGCTACCTGTACGTCTGTACAGGTGCGATGGCACTTCGGGAGGCGTTCCCTTGATTGGTCCGAAGGATCACTGACCCTTGTACACGGACATTAATGAATTGGGCGTTCCGTAAGGACGGACATGCAGGTTTGTCAGCACTTAGGGCTGGTATTGCGGCACTTTGGGGAGGCGTTCCCTTGGAATGGTCCGAAAGATCACTGATCCTCGTACATGGACACACTAAAGAATAGGGCGTTCCGTAAGGACGGATACGCAGGGTTAATGGCTACCTGTACGGCCTGTACAGGTGCAATGGCACTTATGGAG
>NC_087203.1:8108781-8126281 GCF_015104395.2 Macrobrachium nipponense
AAAAATAGCTTGATAGAAACTTAAGATAATGTACTTGGAGAAAGGCTATAGCAGAAAACTTCATAACTTTCCATTTGTTCTGTGGAGGGGGCCCTCTAATTTCGAAACACCCGGTATATATATGTATATATATAATTACATATATAATATATATATAATATATAATAATATATATATATATTATATATATATATATATATATATATACATGCATGGAAAACCCTCCATTTTTTTAAAATTTCATTCTGCAAGCATATGTATGTCAGTGACTCGGTGTATGTAAACCTTTTGAAATACGTACGTTAAAATGGGGTTATTACAAACACTTTAATGACAGAGCTCAGAATAATAAAATTAAGAGAACTTTACATATCACGACAGTTAAATGTTGGAAGAGGTCATTTGCTTTCTCTCTCTATCTGAAATATCTGAAACGTAATCTTTTCTAATTAGATAAATTTAGCAAAATAGCAAAATATCGCACAGGTTGATGATGCTTATCAATGTTTTATATGAATAAGATATTAAGATATGTATATATATACATACACACACACACACATATATATATATATACATACATATATATATATATATATATACTATATACATATATATATATATATATATATATATATATATATATATATATATATATATATATATATATGTGTGTGGTGTGTGTGTGTGTGTGTGTGTGTGTGTGTGTTAGAGGGAGAAAGAGAATGTGTGTGTGTGGGTAGTACAAGGGCTTACCGTACCTTTTGGACGAAATCAATTTAGTAGGTGGGTAGTCGCCTACCCAGTTAACATGACGTTTAAGCTAGTTTGGCAGTATCCAGCAAGCTTATCTGGCAATTTTTGGACAGGCGGCGCAGGCGTATGATATGCCATGGTTAGAGACTAACCATTGGGGATTTCCGCAAAGCATAAGCAAAAGACTGTAAATCAATGTGACCTTTTTTCCCTCGCCAAAATTGTATTGAAAAAATATACTTTTTTTAGATTATTCCTGTGACTTTATTACCGACCACCGGATGTCCATTTTGTAAACAGATATTGTCTGTTGATTAGTTACTATACTCGGCACGCAATACTAGTTCATATGCCCTAACTTCCCAAGAACTTGTATTCTCATGTTTATATACAATATTTTTTAACCTTAGATTTTACAGTTAGTGCCTTCATCGTCACATTATGAACTTTCTCAGTCACTTAACGATATCAGTATTGGATTTTGCAATGCATAAAAGAACTTCCCTCTCTCCCAGCTCCTTCCCATAATGCATTTTGCGGTGCCACATCTATTGGGTGTTGCATTAGTCACTTGTTTAACTGTTTCGTGGATTCGTTATCAAGTGATTCGTGTTCAGTCTGTGGCCGGTTGAGAGAACTGATTTTTGCTCGATATCACTTTTGCCGTTGTTCTGAGAAGGAAAGTTCCAGCTAGTCCCATTGCATCTGTGGCACCAAGTATGAATAAAACATGTCGCTGTGCGCAAATCTCATTAAATTTTGCGTAAAACCTACTAGTATTTGAAGATTATTGATGTAAATGTTACTCGCCTTAACACCTTTCAAGATCAGAGAGATGATTAGTAATGTAACATTTTATTCAGTGTTGTGGGGAACAAAAAAGCGGAACTGTCAAACCAATACAGTTTCCCACACAGTGAGAACGTAGTCATTCTCGGGCTTATATTTCATCCCGAGTAATTCAAAAATGGTTTCGACTGAATTATTATTGAGAATGAGCGTCAACTGAAAACTCTTTGCACAGGAAAAAATTTTTCGCGTCAAGGCAGCTGGACAAATAACTTAATAGTGAGAAGAGAAAGGAGAACAGCAACAGCAGCACTAGTTTTCCACCGCCCTCTTCCTTCGTCTCAAAAGGACGAGGAGTGAAACGGTACCCGCAGATCCAAGTTTCGCAGAACGTCATGTAATAAGGCCATCGCGCGGCCAAAAGAAAGAGTATCTGACTGAGTGATTTCCCCAGGGACAATGATGATGTGGATATAATAGTACGTATTTTCATTCAGTTCTGTGAAATTGAGTACCCTACCTCCCTTGTGTTGAAAAGAAGCTTATCAAAACGTATTGTGTCTCGGCACTGTTGACGCTTCTGTAAATGGAAAATATAATTTCAACCGGCATCAAATATATGAGGAAAATTATAGGCACTATTCATATTATTACCTGGTAGAGGAGGAGAACCAACAAGTAAAAAGCGCCTGGCTCCGTTCCTGTAGGCTGTGATAACGGTTTTTAGAAAAGTCTCCGGTGCCTCAAACTACTCAGCTTTCTGCCGCTTGTTTCTTTTGGTCTCTCTCCACCTAGCTGTACTTCTTCATCTTTATAGTGGTAAAAGTGGTAGTAAAAATAATACATCTCATTATTTTACCTTCGAACTTTACATGATCATTGGCTTAACTATGTCATTTTCAACGTACACAAACCCTTCAAAGTTTTAGCATGGTTATGGTTGTAGGTTGTTCATACACCTATCAGTCGGTGTACATCATAACGATGACGACATACGTTAACAAAGGCGCCTATAACACTGGGAAAATAAAAGGGACTACATTAAGGTTTGAAAATATTGTTTGGGCAGATAAATACTATGAAAGTATATCATCTTCTCGGCCCTACTGCATCTCTGTTAGGAGTCCTGGGGTGCCGAATTCCACAAGGGGTGGCCAGCATATTCTACTCACAAGGAGGGTAGTATACCATGTTTGAGTTGACTCAATATGTCGCTCAGTCCAGGCTCCAGAAGTCGGAACAATACCTCCTTTCACTTGCGGCAATTGCCCGTGCTGCCATAAGGCCGGGGATAATCTTTACAGCCACCAACATAACAAGGACAGGAAATGAGGTTAGGGCAAAAAGAGGCAACTACGCTTTATTTATGGTCACCTTTTTCCTGATATTCATTTTTTGACTATTGTATTTTTCGGTTTCAATGTTATTATCCTTTCCACTGGCTCTTTTTCCACTGAGTAACCCGTGAGGTGCACTTTCAAAGAAAACTACCTCCATCTGATGAGTGCATGCACTGGAGTTACAAGGAAATACAAGGATTAGGATATCTCAAAGACTAGTTAGTCCACCCGAGGAGACATCGTGTGCTCACTTTTCTCTAGGAGCAGGTTTTACTGTTCATTCACAGTGTCCTAATGATTTTGTCTACCTTTCTTTTAAACTCTTCCACACTGTTCCTGTTTACAACTTCTGGTAGCAGTTTATTCCATGTGTCACATACTTGTATGTTAAAAAGTTCCCACAATGAGATGTGCCATATCTCTTCAGTTCTAGTTTCCATCCATTATTTCTGGTCTGGTTTTCATTTAACGTAAATAGGTTACTGTATACTTTTGTTATGCCTTTCAATATTTCAAATGTTTCTATTAGTTGTCCTCGCAATCGTCGTGTGATCAACGAGTAGTGAGTCACTTTCGTAACACAAGTTCTCCCTCGGTGATGAACTCCACGTCCAGCTACCAAAATAAACATTAAATGGAAGAGTAATGTAATGTAACGCATTTGGTAGGTTTTAAGTAGGATGCAGATTCAAAATAACTTAGATATCCAAGTCAACTTGGTGTGATATTTATACTAGCGTCTGCAGAGATGAACACTAAAATATGGACTTTTTTGGATCTGCCAGATGCCCTTCCCGCCCTGACATTAGTGCAGTATAATTGAATTTCAGGTGGAAATTACATTCTAACGAAAGGCTGATATTGAATTACCAAGAGAAAAAGGTCATTATCCTCTTACATATTTTTTATTAAAAGGTAATAGCCACTTATATTTATATTGCTTTAAAAGCTGGTAATTACCAGCTTAATTAAAGTAATTAGTAGAGTATTATCATACGCATTACTGAAACTGCTATCACTTTCTGTTATCATTGCCACCATACCCCCTTCCCCTTACAATGGGTTACTCAAAAAACATACCCCACTCACCTTAGCTATGACCCATCACAGTCGACTAACTAACAGATGCAAAGTTAACTAGAACAGTTCTAAATAGTTCCCCAGCCCTCGATCGATCCCTGGGCTCAAATGGGGCCAGTGAACTAGTGCAACTCTTGATATTTCATGATTAATAAATCTTTTTGATATTTTACTGTTTTCCTATGTCCAATCTAATAAAACAATGCAAAATCTAAAGGAGAGGATGTTGGGAGCAAAACTACCAAAAAATGTCAGCAGTTCAGCAGAATCAACGGGTTTATTAAATGTATGAATAGAGCCAGGCAATTTGTTTGATTTGTCACCACAACACACATAACACGAGCGGCAAAACTGATAAAACCTAACTGTAATGTGAGCGGTTATACATCCTGTCCGCCTCGACGTGTATTTCTTCTTTTCTGTGAAAAACTTTGTTTACAGTCATTCCAGATTTAGTGCTCGTTTAAAAAAACATATACACTTCTGTTACCAAGCTTTAATGGTTAAGCCTACAGGATGATTAGGAGCTCTTATTCCAATAAGTTGTTTTAAAATGAAGGTCGTAATGGTTTTTTTTTTGCTGCAGAAGAAAAGGCGAACGATATAATAATCCAGGGTTATTCCTGTTAGGTCATGATGAAAAATAACAATCAGCACATGAATTACATTTCTAAAATGAATTAATTTAAGATGGGAAATTACTGTATAATTGGCAAAAACGAAATGCTTAGTACAATTCGATCCGTATATCGAACAGTATGTATGCAAAAGACAAAGGAAAGATAATGACCATGAATGTTTTACTGTATAAAGTTGCATAGAAAAGATATGAAATGTGATGTGGGTCAGATAAAAGTCAGAGGCTTTCCAAATTCAGCCTTTAGCAGAATGGAATATGAGTAATGCCATGAAAACAAAAGGGTAGAGAGAACTGCCAGAAAAAGTCAGCAAAACATAATATCAGAGCACAAGCTATTGTAAGAAATCTTTGAATACAACACCGCAAACCTTGAAACTAGACGGGAAATAATTGGTGAATGCCCTTCCTTTCATTGTGAGATGCGACACTAAGAATGCTAGTAATTCTGAAGTGCCACTCTGTCCATTTACACTGATGTGGATTACGTTTCACAGCGTATGGTGATCAGAGCGACAGATGTCTTCCAATCTGTCTTCCTTCTTAAAATTCTTCTCAAAAAATGATTTTCTGGGCTACTCGACTGTTATGTATTCTATGACTTTGGCGTGTGGGACATATTTCTTTGTCATAATAAGACGTTCTTAAAGGCAGGTAATCCCTTTTTGACGATGTCTGACTTATAATCAATATATATATAAAAGTGATCGTTTGTATATTTGTCCTCTAAAAATCCGAACAGCTTGACAGACCCAGACAAAATTTGGCATGTGACCTCTATGTGACCCCAGGAAAGTTATACTCAAAATCAAACTCCTACCCCTGTGACAGACATCAAACACAGCCAGCCAAATTGAATGAAATTTTCGTTTTTACTAACTCCATCAGGTTTTCAATTGCTTTATGGATTGATGCTATCACTCCAAGGTTTTCTGCTAGCCACTGTCAGACAGCCACTGTTAAACATAATGATTAGCCTGCAACAATAAATCTCCCATAGCATCAAATTTTCATCAGAATTTACATGGATTTAAATCATAATTTATGATCAATATTAATAAAATTGTCAATTACCGTAATAAAATCATTGAAAATCAATGCCGGTAATTTCTATGGAGATCCACTTTCTGCAGTGGAGAACAATTTGCCCAGATTCTGTGCATGCGTAACTGCTGGCTAAGTCCGATGAGCAAGATATTCTGTATTTCCCTTTTTTCATTCGCTCAAATACAAACTTCACCATTAATTCATTTGTTTCTTTTTCGTTTTTGTCTTCGGAATTCGGTATATCGACTGCTTCGTGAAGTTAAGGTGACGTATTTTATTGTAAAGTCAGTTTAAATGAGGTCTGAAATGAATTACCGGGAAGTTTGGCAACACCACCACCACGCACAGCACTATCAACATCACGCAACCACCTCCACCAAACTCTCTCTCTCTCTCTCTCTCTCTCTCTTAAGTCATCATACAAACAATTTGGAGCGAAATCTATCTGTGAGGTTTTTAAGTGATGGATGTAAATTCATGCTTGTTATCCCTCTCTCTCTTTCTTTTTCATTTATAAATTTCCTTTATGAAAGGGGTTAAACATCAAGTCACACTAGCAAAAAAAAAAAAAAAATAAATAAAAAACCAAAGGATATTAATCCAAACCGCTCGACAGACCCGCGGCCACTATGTGACCACAGGAAGGTTATAATTTGAAATTAAACCCTTATCACCGTTGCAGACTTCAAACAGACAAATTAAACGAAATTTTTGTTTTTACAATTCCCTCAGGTCCTTAATGAGTCAATTTCCTAATATACAATAAAGATCATTGACAAGAAGATAATGATACCATCTTTGCACTGAATATGAAGAGCTGTTGTAACAATATCAATAACTCCTCTTTAGAGCATGTTATTCAGACATTCCGTTCACTTATTTACTATGGACTTGTAGAAGAGCAACAATTAAAGAAACTGAATGTTCTGAATTTTCTTATTTTATGTACTGTGGATGAATGTCTCTTGCTTCATCATTCTGTTCACATAAACTGGCACAAAAATATCTAGATTGAAAATTACGTCTCTTACGTCTCTTTTCATGATCCTAAAGGTAAATAGAATTCCCAAGACGTTATGTTAATAAAAACTGTCACTCTAAATTAATACACTTTCTCACCTGGCTCATACCTGTTGGGTTTATTTCTGTTGCTGATCAGGGAAACATTACTTAGAGCAAATGTGTCTTGGGAATGTCAAACATTCAAATACTGAAGCATGAGAAATGATATGCGCTATTTCTTAACGTATTGGTCGCAATGAACTAATTTTGAAGTGTGTTTTGGATCATCACAAATATCATTCATATATAATTTTACTTTCAATGTACTCTAAAAGTCAAATTCACAATCCGTAAAAATTCAATGCTCTGTCATGAGTTTAAAACGCCCGACTCAAAGGAAATTATGTATCTTCCCCAAATAATTACCTATAAAAAATAAGTCTCTAATAAAATGTTGTTCCAAGTAAGATAGAATACAGGATTATGCTATTAAACTTAAACAGATACCTGAAATCAATGTTAACCTATGAACCATCAAGATGTGACGTAAGCTTACACGCTGCAAAATATCACAATGTTGCGTCTATGTATTGCATGTTGACCTTCATTGACTGACTTGTATATCCCACAGAGCTTCTAGCTTAATAGAGTAAGGTCGTTGGGTGCCTCAAACTCCAACTGCCAGAGCTCTTATATTAATCATTTAATTTAGTTATTGTATTCTTTTCCTCGCACATAAGGATTCGCTTTAATAAGTTCCTAATGATTGAGTACCAATGTTGGATTGAAATAATAATAATAATAATAATAATAATAATAATAATAATAATAATAATAATAATAATAATAATAAAATATTAATAATAATAACTTCCTAAAATGAGCCGCCTTTTTAAGGATAATTGCAGTGACTATTTGCCGAAGGCAGTACACTGTCTAATTAAACCGAGAGAACTATGTTGTCCTGTTAGCCGAGTCTCGACCACGTTTGGAATCCCAATATTGAATTTACTTATTGGCCATTGATGTTACGAAATTTTTAGAATATTGTTATCTGATCACACTAAAATTTCTCGTGTCCCATTTATTCTTTCACAATAAAAAAATGTTTTCATTATTCTGCTGAATAAGCTTCTAATTTGCATTCTAATTCCACTTGTGTGAACACTGTCTATGCCCGTACTTTGATTCCTTAAGTTTTCCATTACTGCAAGGTAAGATACAACACAAAATATTTGATTGTACCACCATATGATAATAATTTGAAAGATATCCCCCATCTTCTCAAGAATTTTGTGTTAATGCAGCATTTAAGAACAATAAAACAATGAAAATTATACTTATAAAGAACTCTTCCGTCAATACTAAGGATGTGTATGTGTAATGCCATGCAAGCCGAGTGACAAATCTTATATTGGTTAAAGGGGTAAGGCACAGGAAAGGAGAATGGAACAGCATAAAAGTATGTGAGATATGCACAGGTGAACAGCAGTATTTTTGTACATAGTGAGAACAATCATACTATCAATTGAAAAGGGGCAAAAAAGACAGCGTATCCTAATAAGCCACTAGAAAGGAATATCATCAAACCCACGAAAAGAAAGTTATGGCCATTAACTTGATCCTATAATTTCAAAAGAAATTTGTAAAATGTTTTAATTTTAAAGAAGGCAGCAGAGAAGTATGGTAATTAGATTATCATATTTATAAACATAGTAAGGGGATAGTAGTACTAATGAGCTTTCGTGCCCCTCCATCCTGACACCTATCACGTGTATTCTCCTACGGTCTGTACATTTATGGTATTGTCCCATGAGAATATATTGTGATATCTGCAACTAGGGCAAATGACTTTGGCACCTTTCAGTGGGGGATCTGTAATCTCAAACGGTTGGGTATGTTCGACAATATTGTTTCTGTAGCACATATATTGTGATTTTTATTACAATGTATCAGTCCTTCGCCAACGTCTTGGAAACAATGTCAAAACCAATCAGGACCTATGCACTGTCTCATGCTTTCACCTGTGGTAATGTGATATATATATATATATATATATATATATATATATATATATATATATACATATATATATATATATATATATATATATATATATATATATATATATATATTTGTATATATACAGTAATAACCCTAACTCCCGCAAAGGGAATGTTTGCATAGTTTGGCACTGTCTCTAAAAATACCTATAAATGCTTACTTCTAGTTTGAACACTAAATATGACCATAATCATGATCCATAAATATTAAGCTAGCTTTTAAATGAAATTAAAGTTACTCTAATTTCATTTAAAAGTTAGCTTAATACAATACCCATAAAAAAATAGTTGGTAAAAATATAGGAGTGTGTGAAGATTATATAGATACAACATAGTTCTCTTTTCTTTTCCCCTTCAACCAATTTTAAGAAATTCTTTCATTCTGTCTCTTTCACTTTGTTTTTGAAATTCCTTTTCATGAACAAACTGTGCTTTTTATTTGGACTAATACCATTCTTAGTCATGTGTCTATACTCTCCCATCTGTCACATGTTTGACAGCTCTGGTCTTGAGCTTCTTGTGGAGTGAAAAAGAAAGATGAGGGGAAACAATTCTTTATATACATAATTTTGTCATTACAGTTATATTATTATTATTATTATTATTTTTTTTTTGCTCTATCACAGTCCTCCAATTCGACTGGGTGGTATTTATAGTGTGGGGTTCCGGGTTGCATCCTGCCTCCTTAGGAGTCCATCACTTTTCTTACTATGTGCGCCGTTTCTAGGATCACACTCTTCTGCATGAGTCCTGGAGCTAATTCAGCCCCTAGTTTTTCTAGATTCCTTTTCAGGGATCTTGGGATTGTGCCTAGTGCTCCTATGATTATGGGTACGATTTCCACTGGCATATCCCATATCCTTCTTATTTCTATTTTCAGATCTTGATACTTATCCATTTTTTCTCTCTCTTTCTCTTCAACTCTGGTGTCCCATGGTATTGCGACATCAATGAGTGATACTTTCTTCTTGATTTTGTCAATCGACGTCACGTCTGGTCTATTTGCACGTATCACCCTATCCGTTCTGATACCATAGTCCCAGAGGATCTTTGCCTGATCGTTTTCTATCACTCCTTCAGGTTGGTGTTCGTACCACTTATTACTCAAAGTAACTGATGTTTTTTGCACAGGCTCCAGTGGAGGGCTTTTGCCACTGAATCATGCCTCTTTTTGTACTGGTTCTGTGCAAGTGCCGGACATTCGTTTGCTATGTGGTTTATGGTTTCATTTTTCGTATAGCACTTCCTACATATGGGAGAGATGTTATTTCCGTCTATCGTTCTTTGAACATATCTGGTTCTTAGGGCCTGATCTTGTGCCGCTGTTATCATTCCTTCTCCAAATCCATATCTTTGAAGCTTTCTTTAGCTGTAGAAATGAACTTCAACTCAAGGAACCCTTCCTGGACTTCTTCAGCAACATCAGCTACACACATTGAAATTGGTTCCTGATGAATTTCCAGGCTTCACGCTTCTCGTCTATACTTGGGAAGTATTTGATGAATTGTGCTTTTAAGTCACTTAGGTGAATGATTATTTGTTTCTTTAACTCAAATTCAAGGTTAATGTGAGCGACAGCAGAATCTAAGTTCCTAAACTGGCTGTATTTCCCTGCTGAATTCGACATTTCCAGAGGCCGAGTTTGGCCATGATGGCTCGAATGGTGTCATGATGCATGAATATCAAAGGGCAGGTATACGGGGGGGGGGGGGGGGGGGGGGGGGTTCAATGTATACGGAATATGGTTCGCTTGGGAGACTTGTAAACAAGAGTTAGTAACGAAAATACTTCTGTATTATTTTATAAACTTATCTTTACAGAGCTACCCCACGCTCTTGTTAAGAAAATAACACATTCCTGGAAAAATGTGTACTTTTAATCTGAGGCTCGTGCTCCCCCCAGAAAACACTCGCGTCCCCGGGTTAAAAATCACTGCTAGCGCTTGGAATAATCTTGAGCAACAAGATAAAGTTTTAAATTTATCTAACACCCCATTACTGAAGACCAACACTTAGTTCTTAAACCTTGGTTTCTCCTTTGCCCTTATGCCAGACCGGAAAATAATTTAGTATTATAGTTGCTTTTGATAAATTCATATCTGATGGAAACTACAGCCGGAAAGAGTTATGTTTAAAAAGCATTTTGCTAAATGCGTTAGCTGACCTTAATAAGAAACACCCTGTCCCCCGCTCGCTATAGAAATTAAATGTTGCAATCCGGCAAAGACGGCAAATCGTGACCATGGACAAAGACTTCTACCTCTACAAAATCAATCAACTCCTTAGTGACACAATTATGACAAAATTACGAAAAATCTCCTTTAAAACGTCTCAACATAATATTGTTTTCCCAGAAAAGTAAGATCAATTAGCAAAGACAAAAAGAGTATTGAAGTATTGGAGAAATTTAAAGTCATTAACCCAAAACTACCTCACTTTTTTATCGCCTTCCCAAAACCTACAAAGATAATCTTTCATTCAGACTCATTATCTCATGTGCATAGCTGTAGATTCCCTATTCACAAAAGTACCAGTAGAGAACGTTCTACAGTTTTTGAGAGGAAAAATTACCCCCCTATTCAGATAATTTCCAAATGGCCCTAGATAGAATAAAAAGTTAGTTGAATAATGTGTATTGTAACTTAGTTGTCATTAATTTCTAGTTATCATTTAAGTTTTTAGAGGTTAAATATTGAAGTATTGTATTCTTTCTTTATTAGCTATTTGTCTCCTCACCGGTGGTTATATTGGTGTTTGTTGTTGGCTAACGACTGTTTTATATTTTCAAGTTGTGTTGGTTACGTGGCTGGGAGTGGGAGTTTACCTCAGTGTGTTTCTGAGCCTCCAATCTTGAAGGGCGCTATTATTGCTGGTGGAACGATTTTATTCCTCGCCATATTGCAGAGCTACGTCTTGACCCTGCAGCAAGGACATTATATTCTGCATTTTGTGTACTGCCCTTGGTTCAGTAAAAGCCAAGGGGACCTCTCTGTCCCAAGGTAATAACAGATATACATGCATTTATTTATTGAGATGACGGCCTTGATCCTCTGCTGACGTCATTATTGGAGCTTGTGAAAGCCTGTATAACACCATAGTTTGGGATCAATTTTCCCTGCCACCCAGATTATACCTCCAGAACTGGAGTGTGTTATTGTCCTCCAAGAGGAGACCTATTAAGTTGTTTGAGGAAGTTGTTAGGGATATTAGTTTGTATTTGTTAGGGTATTCTTACTTTTCGCTTGCCTCCTCCTTTCTCTTCAACTACTGTATTGTTGAGGTTCAGGTGTTATTTCTGTCTGAAACTTATGTATTAAAATTAGGTATTTTTTGTGGTATTTTCTTTGTCCCCTTGAATTGACTTCGCACTCTTAATGAAGTTGAATACTATTCCACCTTTTGTGGACTTGGTATAGTGTTTTGGTGAATACTATTTGATAAAAGTTTAGTGTTTTGTATGGTGGTCAAACCAGCCATCACAGTATCTAATAACGTCTTTTCATTCGGGGAATCGTTTTATAAACATAAATTCGGGTGCAGTATGGGTAGCTCTTTAAGCCCTGTTATAGTTAGTCTATACATGGAAAATTTCAAACTATAATGATAAATGCAATAAAACCTAAAGACATGCTGTGAATGAGATATGTAGATGATATCCTAAAATAGTGGGATAATAGGTGGGTCAATCTTAACGAATTTCTTTCAAAATTAAATGTTTTAGTGCACAGCATCAGATTTAAAGTTGAATGGGAAAAACAACAAAATTCCTTTTCTTGATGTTTTAATAATTAGAGGCACGACAGAATACAAATTTACCATATACACTTTCACTTTCATACATTCACTATTTAGTTATTATGACACTTCTATCAAGATTGGCGTAGCAGCAATTCATTCTTAAGAGCCTTACGGATTTGTTCCCCAGATTTCCTGGAAAAGGAAATTGAACAAATCCGTATGCAGCTTTCGTCTTTATGGTATCCTGACCATATAATTGAGAAAGCGAACATTATCTTCTGCTGTCGCCCTCCAAACAATACCAAAGAGATGTTGAACAATAAAATCAAAATCACACACCTAGATGGGATTAAGATGTTGAATCAGACACTTGGAAACTCTAACCCTTTTGCTTTTGCCTACCCTAATACCTCAACCAAATCCCTGATTAATGTCCAACATAAACCAATCCCCCCAAAAAACCGGAGTATAAGAAATCTCTTGGCTAGACTGCGACCAATCCTACACTTGTTTTACAGGTAAATCCCTCTCAGAGATTAATGCAGCATAAACTCTTTCAGTTAAGTATAGCAACAGAGCTCAGCCATCTTTAACCACATAAATAACCATAATCACAGAATAAACTGGAATGTATCTCATTAATTTATGTCAGTAATAGTCGGTTCAAAAGCCAGACGGTGTAATCAGCTTAGATTACACAAAGAAACATAATGAACCTTTCAAAAGGAGCGTGGCAGCATTCATTATTACTCATATTAGAACAAAGGTTATTCATAAGAGTAAAAGAAAGCAGCCGAAGCCACTGGCTGAAAACACTAGTGAATGGGTTGAAAGTTATACGTGACGTAGCATATGATATTCTGACTCCTCCCACAAGGTGATGACGACAAACGGCTGTCTCTGAATGAATAATCATACCTTGTCAAGGCTTCAAGAATGGCGGCTATGATAAGTCATTGGTCACCGTCATATTGGGAAAAATATTAAAGGAGTTACGACGAATGCCAAAGTTTTCTTTACTTTGTTAATTTATTTTTATTAATTTTTCAATAGAGAAATAGTGATAAAAAGTAATTTCTCGGATTCCAGCACTCAACCTCATGGCATAAATCCTATATAATTTACCACCACTACTACTACTACCACCATTACTACAAAGTGTAAACAAGGAGTATTGGTTATATTTTATTGTTGCCAGAGGTGGAGACTTTTTCACGAATAGCCAATTATCCATCAAGCAGGAGGAAAGTTAATGACGTCATAAGTTACGTCATATACCTTCGAAATCCATTCCTCTGAGTTTGCTGGCGATGTCTACAAGAAGTCGGTGTTACTCTTATAATTGCCAGAATTATGCAACTTACGTAACACAGAATACAGTAAAAAATTAGGCAGGTATGTAAAATATCCTGTGACAAAGTGTCACCTTTGTCATGTACGTTGATAAAATTTTATTTCGGAAAAAAACCGGGAAATCAGCAGTGAATCTCATAGTAAACATTGTTGACAAAGGAGAGAGGAAAACTAACATTGTGTGTAGGGAAGAAGTGTAAAATGCGAAGAATAGGCTGGTATACAATAATATGGTCAAGGGTACTACAGTTGAACTGTTGTTGAGAGTCGGTGATAATTGCATTTGAGAAAAGTAAATAAATATATTGTTTAAGAGCGCGTCAGTTCCGGTTGGGTGTCTTTGAACTTGAAAATAGTACTTTTCATTTTCAAGGGGTTCATGAGAATGAAATGGAATATGATACACGCTGATAAGCACAGCAGTGAGAGCCAGTTTACTTTGTTATATATAAACAAGAAGACAGAGACGCATATACTTATTTTTTACACGCCTCAAAAGTGCCAGTCTTATTTTTGAAATATCTGTCAACAACATTTTCAATCATTTTTTTTTCAAATAAGTAAGAAGGATGACAGTTTCTATTAAAATAGTTTTGCAACAAATAGTTTATTCGTGAAATGTAGCCCAATTGAAAGAAAATTTATAGACCCCACGATGTAATTAATTAGTTTACGGACCGACAGACGAAAGCTAAAAAAGTCAAAGATGTCTGTTAAAACAGATCTATACTTCGACTTCGAGAAACTGATTTCTAAAAATGGTATTTCTTTATCAGATAATAAGTCCATTGCAAAACCAAAGTTGGTATGAAAAGTGTTTATGAAATTGAGAAATGCATATGCAAGTTCTTTTGCTTTAAAACAGAAATGTACTATCTATGTATTTTTTTACAACAAAAATTATTTTAAAAAGATGGAGGACAATGATCAAGAAGCAGTTTGTCCAAGTGGCACATAAGAAAATTGGCGTAGGTGAAGCCTAAACCATCGGTTTGTATATACACTTTTTTAAAATGAAAGTTATCCATCACAGCCAGTTCCAGTAGTTTCATAAAATAATCAATATTAAGACCTTCAAATGCTCTATCTAGAGCGGGAAATAACCCATTAACTATTATATCCATAGTTTCAGTGAAAGGCACGTTTGTGAACAATGAAGATTTATCGTAACTTACCCTGAAATGATTGGGGTGTTATTGTAAAATCTCAGGGATAAATTTCAAATTCAATAGCAGTAAACCATTAAGTATAGGAACATTTTTATATGAAGTTTGGGTAACACATACAAAGGACTGAAAGAAGAGCTAGTGCTGTATAGAGAACGATTTGTTTTTATCATTTAAATATTATCACAAAGCTGATTGTGGTTACGCTTAACCTTGTCTTTATTTTTTTTTCATATCATTAGACTAAATAAATTCGGGAGATCCGGTCTCCTTAATTTTTATATCGTCGGACAGGACAAGGTTCATCTTGTTGATGTAGGCATCTCTGTGAGAAAGCGGCCGTCCCTTTATGGGGTGGACTTGCAATTGTAATATCATCTTCCCTCTGGCTAGCTACTTAATTTCAATCACTAGTTTTAAGTAAATGGAAACTGTAAATACATATAATTATATATAAAATGTATGTATGTATGTATACATACATAATATATATAATATATATATATATATATATATATATATATATATATATATATATATTATATATATATATATATTATATATATATTATATATATATATATATATACATATTATATATATAATATATATATATATATATATATATATAAATATATATATATATTGTCACTTTGTTGTGATATTTTATTCGTAGTTATTTTATTATTCTAGTTTTTGTTATGTATATGAATTGTATTATTATCCATTTAGTTTGTTTTCCTCATCCCCGGTGGTTTGTCTGTTTGGTAATTGCCACTAATGACCATTCTGTCTTTTCATATATTTGTGAGTGAGTGGTGCTGTCACCGTGGCGGTGTCAGAGATTTTTTCGACTGAAGGAGTCAGTTGATATCTGAGCCTTATTAATCCTGGTGACTGCTGGATTTGATACATAACGCCTGCTTGGAGGTACTATTATTCTTGAAGGATTACTCTTCATCCTGCTTCACCCTTGGCTCAGTAAATGTCGAAGGGATCTCGCTTTGCCAAGGTATAAGTGACTGATATCTTTTGGAATATTCAGGCGATCTTTGACTGGTTTCATTTGGACGTCCCGGGTTTACTGGAGGATCATCCTCGTGGACGTAGGATCGCTGCTTTATGGGTCCTGTCGAGTACCATAAATATATTTACGTAATTTCATCACTTCGCCCTTCACTTTTGTCTCTGGACGTAGAGACATATACGTATTTATAAAGATCACGGTTATAACTCCAGTGTTACGGAGGACAGAAACTCATATGTAATAATTGAGGAGATCACGGCAATAACTCCAGTGTTTCAGAGGAGGGAAACCACCGTTAAGTTATTTAGCTTTTGATTGTTAGGTATTTCTTGCTCTCCGTATACCTTCTCCTGTCTGAACCCCCTTCCGCTTTTGGATGTATCTTTGCCTTACTATCTTCATTGGGTAAGTGTGTTTTTTGTATAATCAGTTTAGGGTGATTGGTTTTCATTAACATATGTATTCCGAGGTTCAGGAATAACTTCTGTCTTTATGTTTTTGTATTAAATTTAAGAGTTTTTGTGGTGTTTCGTTTCCCCCCTTGAATTAATCTTTGCACTTTATATTATTTGAGAGCTATTCCACTGATTGTGGACTTAGCTTGTGGTTGTGAACAGAGTTTCCTAAGAAAGCGATTTAATTTTTAGTAACGGTGGAGAAGGAACGTTACAATATATATATATATATATATATATATATATATATATATATATATATATATATATATATATATATATATATATATATATATATATTATATACTATTATATATATATATATATATATATATATATATTATATATATATATACAATACATACCTTCTTTTCCACGGTTATCCCTATATTAACAGGCCGGTTACCTGATGCACCTTTTCCACTGCCTTCCATCAAAGGCATCACTCTCCACCAAACCTCTTCTCTCCATATCTTCCTTCACTTTGTCCCGCCATCTAATTCTCTGTCTCCCTCTCGATCTTCTTCCTCTTGCAGGTTCTTCCCAAGCCCTCTTCACTCCCTCTTCGTCATCCATCCTTAACACATGACCATACCATCTCAATTGTGACTCTCTTATCACTTCTGGAACCTTTACTAAGCCTGCTCTTCTTATTTCATAATTTTCATTACTATTCTGTCTCTATATTCTCTACTGGCCACCAAAACCTCTGTTCTATTCACATTCACCTTTAAGCCACTCATTTTCAATATTTAAAAGTTTGTTTAACATACCTTCTCCATCTCTTTTTAATGTCTTCACCCCTATACAATATATTTCCATCTCTATCCTTAATGACACCCAATGTACCCAAATCCTGTCTCTGCCTTTACCTCAAGTTTGAAATCTTATTGATATCCTTTTCTCCTTCTCTTGTTCCTAGTATTTCATTCAACTATTCTGCTGTCCTTCGAATAGCCATACCTACCCTCCTTCTCACATCTCTTTCCTCTTCTTTGTACTGTTCCTCTGCACCCTGTGCAACCCTTACTTTCCAGTCCTTAAATGCT